>NW_006921913.1:1651779-1658496 GCF_000298275.1 Orycteropus afer afer
AACAGTTCCTTCGCAGTTGACTTTCCCAATGCTACACGTCGTCTAATGTCCTGACTGCTGCTTCCGTTGGCATCGATTGTAGAACCAAGCAATGGAGACCCGGTCGCTCTCGGGAGGATAACCTATCCAGTGTATACAGGACAGAATTTGTATTTGAACCCAGTTCTCAGTACCAAAATCCATACTGCATCCTATCCACACCAAAAATCAAATCTACTGCCTTCAAATCTATTCCACCTCATAGTGACCCCATTGGATTTCCCAGCCTGTAAATTTTTATGGACATAGATTGCCTCATCTTCCTCCCATGGAGCATATGGTCAGTTGCTGACCTTCTGGTTAGCAGCCAAATGCCTTACACATAATGCCTTACCATTACTCCAACCTATAGCTATTATTATTTCCAGCACAAAGAGAAAAAAAGAACCAAATGACAAATTAACTAGAACAAAATTTGGTATTGCACAGATACAAATAGTTGTGATTGAGCCTGAATGAAAGATTTTCTTCTTTTTTTTTTCTTACTGTGTTTTGTGTGCAAGTTTACAGAGCAGAATTTGTTTTACTTTCAACAGTTTGTTTACATTTGATTCCATGCCCCGATTACCATCCCTGACCCTAACCTGCTCTCCTCCCTCCATTCTCTGTGACCACCCCCCTATGCCCTTCTTAACTATGCACTCCTATCTATCCAGCTTTCCTTCCATGTGAATGCTGCCCCTCTGGTGGCCACGGCCAATTGCTACAAGGGATATATCTCCATAGAGTAGGTGGGTACATCACCCTGGGTTGGGTGTTCTGCATGTAAGTCTTTTTACTGTTGGGCTGAGAGCCAGACCAAGGACTCAACCTGGAGTGAGACCTATCCCAGGCCTAAAGGGTATCCCAGGCCATGGTGCTGGGGATCCCACCAGTCTACATCTGACCAGTAATTCTGGTCATTATTGAATTTTTCAGTTTTGTTCCATACTATTCCTCCTACTTACTCTATCCTGGATCTCCAGTTTTGATCTCTTCCCAAGTGGTTGTCATTGGTAGCCAGGCACCATCTAGTTCTTCTGGTTTCAAGATCCATCATGTCCTAGGGCTGATTGTTTCCAAATTCCCTTTGTTTTCTTCACTCTTCTTTGCTTCAGATGAGAGGAGACCATTAGCTGCATCTTAGATGGCTGCTCTAAAGTTTTTAAGATCCCAGTCGCTACTCACCAAAGTAGGTTGTGGAACAAGATTTTTATGTACTATGTTGTGCCAGTTGAGCCCAGTGTCACCCAATACCATTGTCCTGAGACAGCAAGCCTGATAGTTCTTTCCCAAGGTGTTTGGCTGTCTCTGAGGAATTACTCCAACTCTGTCTTCTGTTGCTTCTGTACTGATTATGGTTATTTTATATCATTAGTATCTATGCAGGATTACATTCAGCTAGATCTATCATTGCTCTAGGGTACATTCTTGTTCACTAACCCCCACCTGATCTTCTCACATGTCTATGCATTTATCTGTAACCCAGTGTTTGGTGTTAGTGGTAATGCAGTATTGTGCATCTACTAGTATTTGCCTCTGTGGTCTATATTTTATGTGCATGTCAAGGTGTCCTCCCTTTCCCCACTGTTATTCTGCTGGTCACAGACTATTTCCATATTGTCTTTTCCCTCACCCAAATCAGTATGTGCCCCCAAGTAGACCAAAATTTTCCCTCCCATCCCCGATAACCTACATAATGAGTTTCCTTCCCTAAGCAGACCTTTCCTTGACTTTTTACAGTAATGGGCTTATACAATATTTGTTCTTCTGCAATTGACTTATTTCACTCAGCATAATGTCCTCCAGATTCAATCATGTTGTGAGATGATTTACGTACTCTTCATTATTCTTTAATGTAGCATAGTATTCCGTTGTGTGAATGTACCGTAATTTGGTTATTCATTCATCTTCTGATGGGCATTTAGGTTGTTTCCATCTCTTTGTTATAGTGAATTGTGCTGCTATGAACATGGGTGTGCATATGTCTGTTCATGTCCTGTCTCTCACCTCTTTAGGATATATTCCTAGTAATGGAATTGCTGGATCAAATGGTATTTCTATTTTCAGTTTTTTAAGGAAACGCCATACTATTTGCCACAACGGTTGTACCATTTTACAGTCTCACAAGCAGTTCCAATTTCTCTGCAACCTTGCCAGCACATTTGTTATTTTCTGCTTTGTTGAACTTTGCTATTAATACTAGGGTGAGATGATATCTCATTGTTGTTTTGATTTGCATCTTTCTAATGGCTAATGATCATGAGCATTTCCTCATGTGTTTGTTGGTCTCCAGTATATCTTCTTTAGTGAAGTTTTTGTTCATGTCCCTTGCCCATTTTTAATTGGATTATTTGTCCTTTGCTGCTGAGTGTGAGCTCTGGTGGTGTAGAGCCTAAGGCATTTGACTGCTAACCAGAAGGCTGGCAGTTCAAACCCACCAGCCACTCCTCGGAAGGAAGGTTGGGCAATCTACTTCCGCAGTGATACCACCTCAGAAACCCAAGGAGGGGTCACTATGAGTCAGATCTGAGTCAATGGCAGTGCACTTGTTTTTGTTTTGTTTTGTTTTTTTGGTGTTGAGATGTTGAAGCTTTCTATAAATTTTGGAGATAAGTCCTTTGTCGAATATGTCATAGGCAAATATTTTCTCCCAATCTGTAGGTTCTCTTTTTACCCTTTTGACAAAGTCTTTCAATGCACATAAGAATTTAATTTTTAAAAGGTCCCAGTCATCTGGCTTCTCCTCCACTGCTTGTGCATTCTGAGTTATGCTTGATAGTCTATTTATACTATAAATCAATGCCCCTAGATTTGCCCCTATTTCATCTTTGATAAGCTTTATAGTTATGTCTTTGATCCAACTTGAGTTTATTTCTGTGTATGGGGTGAGGTATGGGTCTTGTTTCATTTTTCTGCAGATGGATATCCAATTTTGCCAGCACCATTTGCTAAAGAAGCTATCTCTCCCCCATATAATGGGTTTTGGTCTTTTGACAAAGATCAGCTGTCCATAGATGGATGGGTCCATTTCTGGGTTTTCAATTCTGTTCCATTGGTTGTACCTGTACCACTCCATTTTCACTACTGTGGCTGTATAGTAGGTTTTATGGTCCAGGAGTGTGAAACCTCCTACTTAGTTCTTCTTCTTCAGCAGTGCTTTGCTTATCTGAGGTCTCTTTCCATATAAAATTAATAATTGGTTTTTCCATATCCTTAAAAACTGTTGATGGTATCTGGATCAGGATTGCACTGAATGTTTAGATTGCTTTGGGTAATATTGACATTTTCACAATGTTCAGTCTTCCTATCCATGAACAAGACAGGTTCTTCCATTTATGTAGATCCCTTATTTTTTCCTGTAGTTGTGTTTTATAGTTTTCTTTGTATAGGTCTTTTGTGTCTCTGGTAAGATTTATTCCTAGATATTTTATCATTTTAGTAGCTATTGTAAATGGTATTGTTTTCCTTATTTCCTTTCCAGAGGCCTCTTTGTTGATGTAGAGGAATCCAAATGATTTGTGTATGTTGACCTTGTGTCCTGGGACTTTGCTGAATCTCTGTATTAGTTTCAGTAATTTTTTTTTTTTTTTTTGCAAGTATCTTAGGTTTTCTATAGATACAATCATGTCATCCACAAACAGAGATAGTTTTACTCCTCTTTGCCAATTTGGATGTCTTTTATTTCACTTTCTTGCCTTATTGCCCTGGCTGGGACTTCAAATACAATGTTAAACAAAAGTGGTGATAGACAACATCCTTGTCTGGTTCCTGTTCACAAGGGGAATGCTTTGAGTCTTTTTCCATTAACAATAATGTTGGCTTTTGGCTTTGCATATATGCCCTTTATTATGTTGAGGAATTTCCCTTCTATCCCTATTTTGCTGAGAGTTCTGAACAGGAACCAGTGTTGGATTTTATCAAATGTCTTTTCTGCATCAATTGATATGATCATACTGTTCTTTTGTTTTGTTTATGTGGTGGATTACATTCATTGTTTTTCTGATGTTGAACCATCCTTGAATACCAGGTATGAATCCCACTTGGTCAGGATGTATTATTTTTTTGATATGTTGTTGGATTCTGTTGGCTAGGATTTTGTTGAAGATTTTTGCATCTATATTCATGAGGGATATTGGTCTGTAGTTTTCCTTTTTAGTGGTGTCTTGCCCTGGTTTTGGTATCAGAGTTATGCTTGCTTCATAAAATGAATTTGAAAGTATTCCATCTAATAAATGATTTTCTGACTCACTCTAAATTCATGGGTTTTTTTCCCCCACTCAAGCTACCACACTTTTAAGAAATAAATTATTTCCTGAATTTATGAGGTAGGTAGGACAGAGTTGAGTAGCTCCCAAAAGAGTATTTTAGGCCAGTTTCTTCCCCTGAATCAAGGTGAAAAAAAAATCCTACTATATATAACAAATTCCATCTTATTTTTGTCCTGGAACAAAAACGTCTTTCCAGATGTTGAGGGCGGGGTGGAGGACAACCATGTGGGCCACCAGAATAGACCTTGGCATCATTGTTACTGTTATTTCAGATTCCACTTGGATTTTTTCATTTTCCAGTATTTGGTGTACAGGTGGTCCTAAAAGTTATTTGCTTTTGTTATTTAAAAAAAAAAAAAAGATTTGGAAATGTTTTCTAAAAATTCCATATTTTCTCTGAATATTAAAACAAAGTGATAAATTTATTGTTATCATTATTTTTATTTTGTCTTTTTGTTTTTTCTTTCATCTTTTTATTTTTTGTCCACAAATTTAGTAGTAGTAATAAAATGCATCTCAATCTTTTCAGAGAAGTCATGTCAATTAGCACAAGATTATTTACTTTTGTAATTAAAAAACATCAGTCATGAACCTAAATAAGACCTTGGTCTTTAAAAGGATCTAATAAAATATGTGTTTTTCCCAATCATCATTTAGATCCTTCCTCCTTTTTTCATTCATTCTCTCAACATATATTTACTAGTGGTCAAGGGCACAGACTACATTTCAAATCTTAGTTCCCCCTCAAACTAGCTGTTGGACCTTAATCTTTCTGTCCCTCAGTTTTCTCATTTCTAAAATCAGGATGATAGTACTATTATTTGAAAGGGCCATTGTAAGCACTAAATGAGTTAATATGAGGATTAAATGTATACACAGTAAGTGTTTAATAAATGTTTGTGAAAAATACATACATTCTTTGGGGAATTGAGGATGTAATAATAACCTAAACAAACATATTTTATTGTCAAGTCATTTATATTCTAGTCAGGAAGACAGACAAACATATGTCACGTCATTTGTGATAAAATGTGCTAAGGAAGAAGAAAACATTAAGTACACAGAAAATGATGCTATTTTTTACCAAATGATTAGGAAAAATCACTCTGCTGCTGTTACCAAAAAACCAAACTCACTGCTGTTGAGTCATTTCCAACTCATAACGAATCTTCCTTGGGTTTCCGAGGCTGTTAGCTGCCATTAATGATTCATGACAACGTCATGCAGGATGGAACAAGGTGCTGTCCAGTCCTGCACCATCCCCAAGATCAGTTGTGGCTCAAACCATTGTGACCCATAGTGTTTTCACTGGCTGATTTTCCTAAGTACAGTTCACTAGGCCTTTCTTACTAGTCTTCCTAATCCTTCTCCCTAAGATATTCTGAAGGCTGTTCAGCATCATAGGAACACACCAGCCTCACTGACAGATGAGTGGTGGCTGCCCATGAACTGAACTGGCCAGAAATTGATCTCAGGTCCCTCAAATGAAAAGTGACAATTCTACCACTGAGCCAATCTTGTAGGTGATATTTAGGTAAAGATCTTGAAAAAAACAAAAAGGATAGAAAGTCAACCATATTGGAAGGACCAGGACTCCAGGCAGAGAAAATAGCAAATGCAAAGACCCTGAGGCAGGGGCATGCTTAAAGAGTTTGAGGAAGGAGAATGACATCAGTGTTTTGGAGCCAAGTGAGTGAAAAGGAGAATGGAAAGGAATAGCTGAGGATTAAGGTTACACAAAAAAGGAGCTCTGGTGGTATAGTGGTTAAAGCATCTGACTGCTAACCAAAAGATCAGTTGTTTGAACCCCCCAGCCACTCCATGGGAGGAAGATGAGGCAATCTGCTTCTGTAAAGATTTCCAGCTTGGAAATCCAATGGGGGTCACTATAAGTTAGAATCAATTCTATGGCCATGAGCTTGGTTTCTGGTTTCTTGAAGGTTATACAAGACCTTTTAGCTAAACATGGTAAAGACTTTGGTTTTTATTCAAACATGATGAAAGGCATTATAGCAGTTTAAGCAGAAAGACCTCATTATACAATGTAGGTTTTCTGCTCTGTGGAAAACAAATCATAAGGGAGGGATAAAGTTGGCTACCATCCCTCATCTGTCAGTTTGTCATAATGTGGTGGGTTACATGTTGCTGTGATACCAGAAGTTATACCACCAATATTTCAAATACCAGCAGTTGGACAGGTTTCAGCAGAGTTTACAGACAAAGACTGGGAAAAAGCATGTGGCAGTCTACATTGTTGTGCCCAGGCTGTAAAGGAGAATTTCGGAAGAGAAGAAGACGCCAACCCACGCCAATGCAAATGCAATAGGACAGTTTATTAGCTAACTTAAGTCAGGGTCTTTGCCCTTGCCAGGTCAGTGGCTTAAGCAAAAGACCCCGTACCCCGTTTCCTTCTTCAATTTATAGAACA
>NW_006921913.1:1658766-1661731 GCF_000298275.1 Orycteropus afer afer
CCTGCTGAGACTGGAGGGCAGATAAAAGCCCTAAGGAGTGTTTAGAATTACAAAAGTTCTGTTAGCACTACTGACACTAAAAGGTTTCTGGTTAAAGATTTTCCTGGAGGCTGCTAGAATTCTGGCTTCAGATTGACTCACAACATCTGGAAGAACTGATCGCTGAAAACCTTATGAAGCACTTACTGATGAAGATTAAAGACAACAGCCTTTAGTATGGATTACATCCCAACATAAAGAAAGCTAAAATCTTCGCAACTGGACCAAAAAGCAACATCATGATAAATGGAGAAAAGACTGAAGGTGTCAAGGATTTTATTTTACTTACATATACAATCAATACCCATGCAAGCAGCAGTCAAGAAATCAAATGATGTATTGCAGTGCACAAATTTGCTGCAAAAGATTTCTTTAAACTGTTAAAGATGTCACTTTGAAAACTGAGAGCCTCATTCAAGCCATGGTATTTTCAATTGCCTCATTTGCATGTGAAAGCTGGGCAATGAATAAGGAAGACTGAAGAAGAATTAATGTATTTGAATTGTGATGTTGGTGAAGAGTATTGCAGATACCATGAACTGCCAGAAAAGTTGAACAAATCTCTCTTGAAAGAAATGCATCCAGAATGCTCCTTAGAAGCAAGGATGGACAAACTTCATCTCTTATACTTTGGTCATGTTATCAGGAAGGACCATTCCCTGGAGAAGGATATCATGATTAGTGAAATATAAGGTCAGTGAAAAAGAGGAAAACCATCAACAAGATGGATATACACAGTGGCTACAAAAACGGGCTTAAGCATAGCAACAATTGCGAGGATGGTTCAGGATCAAGCAGTGTTCCATTCGTGGGGTCATTATGAGTTGGAATCTACTCAATGGCACCAGTTTTTGTGCTTTAACAGAAAATACCACAAATGGGATGGCTTTAACAAACAAGAGTTTATTCTCTTACAGCTTTGGTGGCTAGAGGGCCAAGTTCAAAGTACCAGGCTCTAGGGTCTGAGTGAAAGCCCCTAGACCTTGGGCTTCAGCTCTGCTTCTTGCTCCCAGCCCACTGATGCTGAAGGCTTTCTTCACTCAGCCAGCTGCTGGCTGCTGAGGCTGACAAACCCAAAGTCAACAGGTAAAATGGTACAGTCTCAATAGTAACAAACCATACAGCAGGTCATTTATTTAAGTCCATTAAGAGTCCCAAGATCAACAGACAACATGGCAGGCTGCTAAATTACTACTCAGCTACATGCAGGACTCAAGCGTGCCAAAAGCTACAGACCATTCCTAAAGCTCCTCCTTATATACTGTGAGCAGACCACATACCTAAGACAGCTACTCAGCTGCTCACTGTAAATTCCACCATAGATTTGATTACCAGTCTTATCATGAGGAATACTACATCCAGTTTCCCAGTCACTCAAAACCAGGCCCAGCCAAATAGACATGTAACCTTAACTGTTGTTGTTGTTGTTGTTGTGTGCCGTCGAGTCGGCCCCAACTCATAGCGACCCCTCCTTGGGTTTCTGAGGCAGTATCTCTATGGAAGTAGATTGCCCAACCTTCCTTCCAAGGAGTGACTGGTGGGTTTAAACCGCCAGCCCTCTGGTTAGCAGTCAAATGCCTTAACTACCACAGTACCTAACAAAGTTGGTGGAGGGTCACCAACAAGATAATTACTGCAATATCCAGGTGGATAATGCTGCTGCACTGATTAACAGTATGTAGTAGAGCTGATGGAAGTGGTCAAATTCTAGAAATATTTCAAAAATATAGCCAACAGAATTTGCTGATGGAGTGAGGTGGGAGAGAAATAGAAGAACATGGGTGACTTCAGGGTTTTCTGTCCTAAGCCAGTGCAAGGAGGTGGTTGCTCTTTACTGAAGTAATGGACAGTAGAAGAAACGCAAAGTTTTCGTAGGGATGTGGGAGGGATGTGGCTCAAGGACTCAGTTGTGGACATGTTAACTTTGACATCAGAAAGGAGCTCCAAAATAAGCAAATTAGTATAGAAGCATGGAGTTAAGAAGAGAGTCCTGGGCACAATACAAACATTTAGTAGGCATAGTGTATACATGGGTCTGGATGAGATGAACATGAGCAGTGGTTCTCAAACTGCATGCTAGACCAATTACAAAACTATTGGAGTGGGACTCTCAAGCATCAGTTATTTTAAAAATCTTCAGGAGATGACAACGTGCAGCAACATTGAGAACCAATGACTTAGAAGAAGAATATAAAAAGAAATAAAAAAAACATTGAAGTGAAAATGCTCAAATTAGAAAACACTGTTGTTGTCGTTGTTATATGCCGTCAAGTCAGCCCCAACTCATAGCAACCCCTTCTTGGGTTTCCAAAGCAGTATCACTATGGAAGTAGGATTGCCCAACCTTCCTTCCAAGGAGTGACTGGTGGGTTTGAACCACCAAACTTCTGGTTAGCAGTCAAGTGCCTTAGGCACTATGCTACCAGAGCTCCTTTAGAAAACACTAGGGTCAACAAATTTGCACAGCAAATTGGCAATACCTAAACAGTTAAAGATGAACAGATCTTTGACAGAGGAATTCATTTTCAGGCTTATAACTAGAGAAATGCTTGCATACAGGCATAAGAAGATATGAACTTGGATGTTCACGGTAGCACTGTCACAGAGAAAAATTAGAAATAACCTAAATATTTGCCTATTAAAAAGTAGCTGAGTAAACTGTGCAGTATTAAATGCCACACATTGGATATTAACTTTATATTAACATAATGGGATATTATATAGTATTTAAAAATGAATGAATTTTATCTACATATATTGACACAGATTAAATATTGGTTGGGCAATCTGCTTCCATAGTGATACCACCTCAGAAACCCAAAGAGGGGTTGCTGTGAGTCGGGGCTGACTTGACAGCACATAACACCACAACACAATTATACAATAGAGTGCAGAAATCAAGCTTCAAAGGGGATTTATATATATA
>NW_006921913.1:1662026-1681386 GCF_000298275.1 Orycteropus afer afer
GAGGAGTGGCTGGTGGGTTTGAACCGCCAACCTTCTGGTTAGCAGTCAAGTGCCTTAGGCACTACACTACCAGAGCTCCTAGTCAAGTTTACGGAGGTATAATTTACATAGAGTAAAACTCACCCTCTTTAAGTTTTCAGTTCATTAAGTTTTGACAAATGTGTATAGTGATGTAACCATTATCACAATTGAAATATAGATAATTCTCATCACACCAAAAGTTTTGTTCATGTCTCTATATAGTCAGCCCCTCATTCAACCCAAAACCATTGCCATCAAGTAAGGACTTTTTAGGACAGAGTAGAACTGTCTCCATAGCTTCCAAGGCTGTAAATCTTTATGGAAGCAGACTGCCTCATCTTTCTCCCATGGAGAAGCTAGTGAGTTCAAAGCACTGATCCTTTGATTAGTCGTCAAATGCTTTAACCACTACGCCATCAGTCCCTGGCAACCACTGATGTGATTATTTCCCTATAGTTTGCTTGTTTGTTTCCCAGTATGTCATGTAACTGGACTTACATGGTTGGTAGGTTTTTGTGTCTACTGGTGGCATAGTGCCACCTCAGAAACCCAAGGAGGGGTCACTGAGTCAGCATCAATTTGACAGCAGTGAGTTTCTTTCTCTTAGTAATGCTTTTGTGAGTCATCTGCATTGTTGCAAGTTTCGGTAATTCATTTCTTTTTGTCACTGAATAGTATTTTCTTGAATGAATGTAGCACAATTTGTTTATCCTTTCACCAGTTGACAGACATTTGGATTGTTTCCAGTTTGGGACTATTATAGAAAATGTTATTGTGAGCATTCAAGTACCGGCCTTTCTGTCAACATGTATTTTTATTTCTCCTAAGTAAATACCTACTGACTTTATGCCAAACAGTTTTCCATGTAGCTATACAATGTTATATTCTCACCTGCAATACTGGAGAGTTTCAGTAGCTCCACATCTCTGCCAGCATTTGATGTGGTTAGCTTTTAATTTTTACCATTCTAGTAAGTATGTAATGATATATCATTGCTGTTATGAGTTGTTTCCCTAATGACTAATAATACTTATTATCTTTTTATGTGCTATTTACCATCTGTATATCTTTCTCATAAAAATGTTCAGTCTTTTGCTTGATTTTTTCATGTATTATTAATATTCTTATATGTGTTCAGCTAAAGTTTTCAACATATAAAATATATATCATTCTTAATACATGCATATGTAGTAAATGTCTAAAACATGTATGAATAGTATGTAGACCAACTTCAGGATAGTGGTTACTTTTGGAGAAGGACAAAGGAGAATGTGATAAGGCTTTGACTATTCTTGTAACAATCTGTTTAAAAAATGATCTGACACAAATACTGCAAAATATTAATATGTGTTAAATGTAGGTGCAAGTCCACAAGTATTTGTCATATCATTCTCTGTATTTTTCTATATAACTAAAATATTTATTTTTAAATAATTGGCAATATGCACATATGTTCATCACAGCACTATTTACAATATCAAAAAGATGGAAACAACCTAAGCAACTATCAATGGATGAATGGATAAGTAAAACATGATGCATGTGTGCAATGGCATATTACTCAGCAATAAGGAAAATATGAGTTCCTGAAACATCCTGGAACATGGATGAACCTGGAGGACATTCTGTTAAGTGATATAAGTCAATCACAAAATGAAACAAATATTGTATGTTCTCACTTTTATGAAATGACATGAACAGGTAAATGCACAGAAACTGACATTCATTAGTAGTTACCAGGAATGGGGCAAAGAGATTCACTTAAGAGAGAGTAGGCATTTGTTATTTGTAGTGATGGAAAATGTAACACTAAATGAGAGTGAAGTATGCACAGCTTAAAAACAAATGATATCACTAAATGTACACAAGAAAAAAAGATTTGGTAACTTCAATGGCACATATATACCCCCCATTCATCTGTCCGTTTGTTGTACTGTGCTAGCTTGCATGTTGCTGTGAGGCTGGAAGCTATGACACCAGAATTTCAAATAGCAGGGTCACCCATAGTGGACAGGTTTCAGTAGAACTTCCAGACTAAGACAGACTGAGAAGAAAGACAGGGTCATAGACTTCTGAAAAAAAAAAAAAAAAAAAAAATGGTCTATGAAAACCTTATGAATAGCAGTGAAACACTGTCTGATACATTACTGGAAACTTTTACAACTAGCCCTGAAACACTGCCTGATATAGTGACAGAGGATGAGCCCTTCAGGTAGGAAGGCACTCAAAATACAACTGGGGAAATGCTGCCTTCTCAAAGTAAAGTCAACCTTAATGATGTGGATAGAGTAAGGCTTTCAGGACCTTCATTCGCTGATGGGCACGATTCAAAATGGGAAGAAACAGCTGCAAATATTCACTAATAATCAGAATATAGAATGTATGAAGTATGAATCTAACAGAACGGGAAGTTGTCAAAAACAAAATGCAATGCATAAAGATCAATATCCTAGGCGTCAGTGAGCTGAGATGGACTGGCCGTGGCCATTTAAAATATGATCATTTAAATATGGTCTACTATGCCAGGAGTAGCAAATTGAAAAGGAACTGGGTCATTTTCATCATCAAAAAGAGGGTTTTGAAATCTATCCTGAGGTACAATGCTGTTAATGATAGGATAATATCCATACGCCTACAAGGAAGACTAGTTAATATGACTATTATTCAAATTTACTCACCAACCAACAAAGCAAAAGACAAAGAAATTGAAGATTTTTACCAACTTCTGCAGTCTGAAGTTGACCAAACATGCAATCAAGATAAATTGATAATTGCTAGTGATTGGAAAGTGAAAGTTATAAACAAAAAAGAATCATCGGTAGTTGGAAAATATGGCCTTGATGATAGAAATTATGCTGGAGATCACATGACAGAATTTCCCAAGACCAAGGATTTATTCATTTCAAATATCTTTTTTCAATGACAAAAATGGCAACTATACATGTGGACCTTGCCAGATGGAATACACAGGGATCTAATTAACTACATTTCCACATTTGTGTAAAGATAAAATGGAGAAGCTCGATATCATCAGTCAAACAAGACCAGGAGCTGATTATGGAAAAGATGAATTGCTCATATGAAAGTTCAAGATGAAGATGAGTAAAATTAAAATAAGTACACTAAAGCCAAAATATGACCTTAATTATGTCCCACCTGAATTTAGAGACCATCTGAAGAATAGATTTGACACTTTGAACACTAATGACCGAAGACAAGAGGAGTTGTAGGATGACATCAAGAACATCATACATGAAGAAAACAAAAGGTCATTAAAAAGATAGGGAGGTAATAAAAAAACAAAATGGATGTCAGAAGAGACTCTGAAACTTGTTCTTGAAAGGAGAGTAGCTAAAGCAAAGGGAAGAAATGTTGAAATAAAATATCTGAAAGAAAATTTCAAAGGACAGCTCAAGAAGACAAAGTAAGGTATTACAATGACATATGTAAAGACCTGGAATTAGAAAACCAAAAGAGAAGAACACATTTGGCATTTCTCAAGCTGAAAGAATTGAAGAAAAACTTCAAGTCTCAAATTGCAATATTGAAGGATTCTATGGGCAAAATATTGGACAATGCAGGAGGCATCAAAAGAAGATGGAGGGAATACATAGAATCACTGTAGAAAAAAGAATTGGTTGACATTCAACCATTTCAAGAGGTAGCATATGACCAAGAACCAATAGTATTGGTGGAACAAGTCCAAGCTGCACTGAAGGAATTGGTGAAAAACAAGGCTCCAGGAATTGACAGGATACCCATTGAGAAGTTTCAACAGATGAAGTGCTGAGGGACTTACCCATTTATGCCAAGGAATTTGGAATAGAACTACCCAGCCAACTGACTGGAAGAGATCCATATTTATGCCCATTCCAAAGAAAGGTTATGCATCAGACTGTGGAAATTATCAAAAACTGTCATTTATATCACACCTAACTAAAATTTTGCTGAAGATAATTCAAAAACAATTACAGCAGTATATTGACAGGAACTTCCAGAAATGCAAGCTGCATTCAGAAAAGGACATGGAACAGGAAATATCATTGCTGATGTCAGATGGATCTTAGCTGAAAGCAAAAAATACTAGAAAGATGTTTACCTGTATTTTATTGACATTAAACTGTGTGGATAACAATAAAGAATGGGTAAGTTTGCAAAGAATGGAAATTCCAGAGCATTTCATTGTGTTCACATGAAACCTGTACATAGATCAGGAGGCAGTCATTTGAGCAGAACAAGAGATAATGTGTGCTTTAAAATCAAGAAGGGCATGTGCCAGGGTTGTATCCTTTTACCATACTTATTCAGTCTGTATGCTGAGCAAACAATCTGAGAAGATGGATTATATGAAGAAGAACGAGGCATCAGGATTAGAGGAAGACTCGTAAACAACCTGCGATATGCAGATGAAACCTTGCTGACTGAAAGTGAAGATGACTTGAAACACTTACTGATGAAGATCAAAGACTAGAGTCTCCAGTATACATTACACCTCAGCATAAAGAAAGCAAAAGTCCTCACAACTGGACCAATAAGCAACATCATGATAAATGGAGAAAAGACTGAAGTTGTCAGGGATTTCATTTTATTTGGATCCACGATCAATACTCACAGAAGCAGCAGTCAAGAAATCAGATGTCATACTGCACGAGGAAATTCTTCTGCAAAAGACTTCTTTAAAGTGTTGAAGAGCAAAGTTGTCACCTTGAAGATTAAAGTGTGCCTGAGCCACATCATGATATTTCCAATCACTTAGTATGCATGTGAAAGCTGGACAATGAATAAGGAATACCAAAGAAGAGTTGATGTCTTTGAATTGTGGTGTTGGTGAAGAATACTGAAAATACCATGGACTGCCAGAAAAATGAACAAGTCTGTCCAGGAAGACATCCAGCCAGAATGCTCCTTAGAAGGAAAAATGGCCAGACTTTGTATCACCTACTTGGGTCATGTTGTCAAAAGGGACCAGTCCCAGGAGAAGGATCTCATGCTTGGTAAAATGGAGGGTCAGCAAAAACAGGGAAGACCCTAAATGAGGTGGATTGATACAATGGCTGCACTTATGGGCTCAAACATAACATAGATTGGGAGGATGGCACAGGACTGGGCAGTGTTTTGTTCTGTTGTAAATAAGGTTACCATGACTCAGAATCAACTCAACAGCACCTAACAACAACAACATAGCACATATAATTTTGAAACAAAAGCAACAAAACATACACACACACACACACACATTTGTATGTAGATATATATCCATATACATATGTATATGTGAGAATGTGTGTATGTATATGCAGGTGTATGCATATGTATGTTCATACACATATATGTGAATGTACATACATATATTCATATATATAATTAAGCTCATAAAGGGCATAGTTGTGGATATTTCTGAGACATAAACAAATACTTTGCAGTATTGGTTAACTGAGTTTGAAGGCCTAGGATCATAGTCTCATGGGACATCTCAGTCAACTGTCATAATATACTTTCATAAAGTTTATGTTCTACATCCTAGCTTGGTGAGAAGTGCCTGGGTTCTCAAAATCTTGGAGCAGCCATCTCAGATAATGTACTGGTCTCTACTTATCCAGAGCAAAAGAAAAAGAAGAAAACCATGAATCACCATCTCATAGACCCTGAGACCAGAAGAACTAGATGGTGCCCAGCTACTAATATCAACAGTTCTGATCAGGACCACAATGAATAGAGCCTGATAGAATGGGAGAGAAACATGGAACACAACCTCAAATTCTTAAAAAAAAAAAAAAAAAACTTACTGGACCAGTTGAGACTGGAGGACTCCCCACAGGTTAGTTCACAAAATAAAGAATATCACCCATGAGTACTGTGCTTCTTTAAAAAAATTATCTATATGAGGTGAAATTGTCAATAATTACCTTTAAACAAAGATAAGAATAAATGGGGTAGGAAAACTAGATTAACGGAAATAGAAAAACTAGAACAGAAATATTGAGAATGTTCACAAATTGTGAAGAACGTCACCAGTATCACTGAATAATTTGTGTAGAAATTGTTGGATGGCAACCTAAACTGCTGTGTAAACCTTCAACAAAAACACAATAAAATATTATTAAATATACAGTCACGTGCTACATAATGTCCATTTGGGCAATGTCTGACTGCATATACATTCATGGTACCATAAGGTTATAATTGTTGTTGTTGTTATGTGCCGTCGAGTCGGACCCAACTCATAGCAACCTCTCCTTGGGTTTCTAAGGCAGTATCACTACGGAAGTAGATTGCCCCATCTTCCTTCCGAGGAGTGGCTGGTGGGTTTGAACCACCAGCCTTCTAGTTAGCAGCAAAGTGCCTTAGGCACTATGCTACAGAGCTCCTAAGGTTATAATAGAGTTCAGAAATTCCAATTGGAGAACAAGATGTAGCAGATGTAACCAGACATAGTGAATGCAATAGCTTCCTGAATGCAACCCATGTATCTCATGCCTCGTGTATACAAAGCAATTGTGTTGTCAGGCATATAATGATACAGTACATATATAACCTACAATACATAAGTCTTGATAGTCATAATAAATGCCTATGTTACTGGCTTATGTATGTACTGTATAGTACTTTCTATCTCTATTTTAATGTGAACTTGCCCTACTTAAAAATAAAAACTTCACCACATAACAGTGTATGCTTTATCTCGTAGGCAGCAGTATCCAATCTTGTGTATTGTGTCTCTTAAATGTTATAGTACTATCTCCCTGTTTAGTTTTCTTTCAAAAATATTTCCATAGATTGCTTCAGGGCTCCCATACACAGCAAAACCAGTGCTAGTGATAACAGCAGCAAGAGGCAAAGAAGAGGTAATGATTTGGAAGTGAAACAAAAAAGTTATTAAACCACACTAAGGTGGAAAATCTGTAAATGTTACTGCTCACAATTTAGGTGTGTTTGTACAACATTCAAATCACATAATGTCCTATTTCACAGAATGTATCATGGACATTAAGCAACACATGACTGTATAGACACACACATAAGATAATTAGCTATTTCTTGTTAAAAGAAATTACTATGTGCCAACCCTTGTACTAAACATTGAGAATACAGAGATAAACAGGCACAGCCCTCGTTCTGTGCAGCTAATAGTATTTCTCAGAGTGTATGCCTCAGAACTCTATTCTCAGGAATGTTAATAGATATGATGAAAAGAAAGGGTTTTATAGTCAAATAATATTGGGAAACTTCAGGAACTAGAATCTAGGTTAAACAAAATTAAAAAGTTGTCATTGTTTAGGATTCCTTGGCACAAGTAATGACTCCACTAGGAAGATTAATATGCTATGTTTCCCAAATTTATTTCACTATGAAGACTTTTTTCACCCCAGAGAATCTATCCTATTCCATAGACCTCCTTGGGACTGCTGATCAGCACACTGAATTCTCACCTGGCAGTCACAGGACCCAGAAGGAACATCTCTATCCATTTTTAAGTGGATTTGGAATAACAAACAGGCATTGTTTTTTAACTAAATGTACAATATATTTCATATAGACTTAATATTACCTTCAAAGCATATATTATATTGAACTAAATAATAGAAATTTCAAAGCACTAATAAATTCAAAGCAGCTTTATCATTATGCATTTCTTTAACCAATTGTATATTATGGGTATAACCACTATGATGTTTGAGTTCATGAACATTTTTTCTACTTTATTCATATTGAAAATGTAGGGAATCACTGTCTAGAATAGAAATGAGTTGCTTCAGAATCACCTGAAGGATAGGTAGGTTGAAGACATCCCCAACATACTGAATCAGAATGTAATACAAAATAATTTAATATAATAGCCACCTTCTATTGAGCACTTACTACTCACTGTGCTAACTACTTCAATGATTTACCTCATTTCATTCCTACAAGAATAACCCAATGACTCAGGTGCTATTATTAGTCCTATGTTTCAGATAGGGAAATTGACTCTTTGAGATTAAGTTACATGCTCAAGGTCATGCTGTTTATAATAAATTCTTATTTTTGTTCACTGATCTCTGTTTTTCTGTAGTGATGAATAGTAAAATCCTTACAATGATAAAAGTCTGTGGGAAGAGCTAGGGAAAGTATTTCCTAATCTACACATAACTGCAATAAATTATGTGTAAAGAATATCAGCCATGAAAGGAAATAGAAAACAATCAGAAATATCTCCTTCAAACCTTTGTTTCCAAAATATACTCAAAATAAGACTAGGAGGATGCAGCTGACATTGGATCCATGGGCAAAAAGGAGCTCACAAAACTGTGTCCAGTGAGAGAGGCCATCAGTCAAAAAGGAATATGCTCTGATTTATCAAAATGCAGCAGCTATTTCTATCCTCACTGCAATCACTACTGGGACCCTAAGTTCTAATCAATGGAGGTTTCAACAAAAGAAATTTAAGAAAGAAAGAAGAGAGAAAAATGGATCAGAGAAAGAGAAGGAAGGGAGATCAGCTCTCAGACGTCATTTGCTCAGATTCTGCTCTTCTGTCCTGACTAGAAAATTCTTTAGCATCTATAGAAGTGCAACACCCAAGACTAAGTAAGCCATGTTGCATATGATACCAAGGCATCCACTTTCCGTTCCTTAGTAAGTTTGCTTCCACTCCAAAACTTGATCTTAGGCAAACCCATTTGTTCTGATCACTGGAGAAAGGGAGCATATTTTGTTGTGTAAGTAGAAAAAAATTGCATTGCTGTTGTTAGGTGCCGTCAAGTTGGCTCCGACTCTTAGCAACCCTCTGTACAACAGAAAGAAACACTGCCCAGTCCCATGCCAGCCTCACAGTCCTGGGTATACTGAGCCCATTGTTGCAGCCACTGTGTCAATCATCTAGTTGAGGCCCTTCTCCTTTTTTGCTGACCCTCCACTTTACCAAGCATGATCTCCTTCTCCAGGGAATGGTCCCTTCTGACAACATGACCAAAGTAGGTGAGATGAAGTCTGGCCATTCTCACTTCCAAGGGGCACCCCAGTTGCACTTCCTCCAGGACAGATTTGTTCATTCTTCTGGCACTCCATGGTACTTTCAGTATTCTTCCCCAATACCACAACTCTTCCTTCACAGTATTCCTTCTTCATTGTCTGCTCACTGGAGGGAGAGAGAATATTTTGTCAAGTAGAGAAGAATCACATTAGGCTTTCATAAAGTGGTCCCATTTTTATAAGTCATACCACTAATAAGACTTACATAAGATTTTTAAAAATAGAATTCATATGGTAAAAAGTAAGCCATCCAATGCATTATTCACAGGGGTCATTAACAACAATTTGCATGCACAGACTGCAGTTGAAACAAGTATCTTGACTTGCTTAAATAGGAGTAATTGTAATCTCATAAACGACTCAAATTTCATTTTTAAAGTTATGAGATAACCAAAATATTGATAGTGGTTGTCTTTGAGGTCTGAGACAATGGCAAATTTTTAAAATATATTTTCTGTATTGAAATTTTTCTCTAATTGACAACTGTTATTTTTGTAACAGAGGGAAGACTCCTTTTATAAAATCCACAGTAGTGATTCCATGGCCTGCAAACATTTCTCTCATTCTAAAGATACATCTTAACATGGTTGAATATTTTCCTAAAGTACCAATGAGTTCAGACTTATTTACACTTTTTTAAAAACAGGAAACTAGATTCATAGTGTTGTCCTAGATGCTTTAGCTTTCAGTTTACTTCATTGAGATTTATTTGATCAGTAAGATTCTTTGTCAAATTTTAAAGCCTCTCTCTTAGAACAAAATCCTTCAGTGGACATAGCCAGTTAATACTGTACTGGTCACTTTCCTTGCCCCAATATTTAAGTATGTGAATGTGGAGTTTCAGAAACTCACATATTGCATATAGACCATTCATTAATCTATATAAACTTATTGCTATCAAGTTGATTCTGACTCATAGCAACCATATAGGACAGAGTAGAACTGCTCCATAGGGATTTCTAGGCTGTAAAGGAAGGTTGGGCATTCCTACTTCTGTAGTGATACTGCCTCGGAAACCCAAGGAGGGGTCGTTATGAGTCGGGGCCGACTCAATGGCAAATAACAACAACAACAACAATCTTTATGGGAGCAGATTGCCAGGTCTTTTCTTCTGCAGAACAGCTGGTGGATTTGAAGCACTGACCCTTTGGTTAATAGCCAAGTGCTTAACTATTGTGTCACCAAGTCTCCATTTATGTAGTGTAAGTGTCCCAATCACACAGAATCTTTGATGAGAAACCTGACATCAAATGGCACTTTTGAGGCTATCGTTATCATTAACAAAAATCTACAGAGAGAGATCAGCCCAACTCTTCAACAATGGAGTTAGCAGCCTATAGACCTGGTGCTCATTCTGTTAATAACTGCAATAGAAGATAAAGGGTAGAAAGAAGATCAATACCAATTATCATTTTAAAAGAAAAAAAAGAGAGAGAGAAAGAGAGAGACCTCTAAGGAAACATAGATTACAAATAGCCATACGAGAAAAAGTTCAGATTTAGGGAAAATGGGGGACATGAGCTTCTTTGACTGGACTGAATAATGAGAAAGCGTGTGCAGGTTCAGATATGTCAGTGTGTGTAAAGATCACAACAAGTAGCTCAGTTTAACAGGGAACAGGGCTGGATCTTTAGTCCTATCACAATTCACCTTAATAATATCATATCACAAAATAAATATAAAGAAACCAAAGATATTCTGATTTTCCATGTAACAGTATTTTTTAATGTTTTCTTATTTTATTATGCCCCTTTTGGACAGATTTTAAGGAGCTCTAGTGGCATAGTGCCTAAGGCATGTGACTGCTAATCAGAAGGTTGGCGGTTCAAACCTACCAGCCACTCCATAAAAAGAAGACTAGGAAATCTACTTCTGTAAAGACTTACCACCTCAGAACCCCAAAGGGGGTCACTATGAGTCAGAATCAACTACATGGCAGTGAGTTTGGTTTTTGGATTTAGTTTAATTTAGGTTTGGTTTTGGTTTTTGGTTTTGAAATGTAGACTATCATTAGGCCTTTTAAACCTGAGGAAACAGAAATACTATATATTCCCAGCAGCTTTGACAAGTATGATTGGAATCAAAGAAGAATTTAAGATCAGGGCTACAACTGGAGAATTTCTGTGCCACTTCCCATGTTACTGAACTTTTAATGCACTCAGTTTTCAGATTTAAGATGGGGAGACTAGATGATATCAGAGACTTACAGTTAGCTGTAAATGGTCATGAATCTAAGGGAACATTCTACAGAGGTCATGGAAAGAGACAGAAAATAAAAGACAGGAAAAGGAAGGGGTCTTACATATGGCTCCACATCTTTCTTCCCTTCAAAATATCATCTCACTATAATTTCACAGTACTTCCCATCCTACAGCACTCTCTGCCCTTTTACTCTCTCAGTTTCTGCCCCAGAGTATATGCATTAACAATAGTTGACTGGAACTGAGAATATCTCCTCTCCTTCTACATCAAGTTGTGGTGAAGGAGAGAAGTCCCATATTGGAAGTCTGAATTCATTTCCCTGTAGAATCATTGTTATGCATGTGGTTTAGTTTTCTATTCCTTCATTATATTAAGGATTCAATACACTTTGGAGAGCATAATTTCTACTTAGAAGATTGCACCAAAAGGAAACTGCAATCTAAGTTCCAAATGACAGATGTAGAAATAAACTTTGGGAAGATTGCATATATAGAAGAAGACTAAGAACTGCCTTCATATAACTAATATCACACCTCAAGAATCTGGTTTATGCTTTTGTAAAAAGGCATATATAAACTTTGATACAAAGTATAATATACCAAATGCCAAAAAAAGTGACCTAAAACACTACATGCGATCTGAAGACAATACTGTTGTTGTTATTTGGTGTCATCGAGTCAATTTTGATAGCGACCTCATCTGACAGAGTAGAACTGACCTGCATGGTTTTCTAAGCTATAATCTTTAAGGAAGCAGATTTCCAGGTCTTTCTTTCAGAGAGCAGCTGCATGGGTTTGACCCACTGACCTTTTGTTTAGCAACCAACTGTTTAAACATTGTGCTTAACCAGGGTTCCTTGAGGAAAATGTTAGCTCCTCCAATTCTGTTTGTTTGCTTGTTTTTGAGGTTAGGGAAGAGACTGATGAACAACAATATATTTTAAATCAACTCTGAAAAATAAATAGAGTTTTGATTTGAAGATTGGGGAAAATAGAGAAGGAAATTTAGCATAAACAAAAGCTTAAAGGAAAGAGAATAAAGGGTGCCTTGGGAACTAATAGATCCAACTTGATTGGAATATGAGACACAAGTTAAGGGAGAAATGGCTTACGGGTAGGCTGTGGTCAACTTGTTAGATTGCCATATGCCAGATGCACAATGTATAGTTTATTTGATAGGTTAGAGAAATCATCTCAAATTCTGGGAAGAAAAGAGTTGGGACAAGAGAAGATGAATTTACAGAAGGGAATAAAGGAAATCAAAAGGAAGAGACACAGCAATGAAATAAAAAAGCAGAATATGTTATTAATCTGGGTAAGGCTAGAATAGATGAACTCTTCACTACCAATGAATTTAGGGCAATAGTTAAGCTGGGGTACCAAGAAAATTTTTAAAATTCACTTCTAGTGAATATATTCAGAATTTTATGTTCACAATCTCTTTAATAAAAGGACTTTTTTTAAAAAAAAAGTAACATGCACATTAAATTCTGTGAGTTAGGGTTTAGTATACATTTACATTTAAATTTTGTACAGGGAAGGAGGGAATCATCAAATTTTAATATGGCCCTGCCAATATTAGGTGGTGCCCAAGGAAATGCAAAAGAGGTGATGATGAGTCACTACAAAGATGAACTAAATCCACAAGACTTAGCCACAGAGTGGAGGACTCAGTAAACTCACTGCCGTCAAATTGGATCTGACTCATAGCGACCCCTCCTTGGGTTTCTGAGGCAGTATCACTACGGAAGTAGATTGCCCAACCTTCCTTCTGGCAGAGTGTAGGAGGAGAAGACAAAGGACAACTCAAAGATGATTACAACATTTAATTTTGGGTAACTTGCTACCGATAAAGGAACAGGTAAGTTGAGAAGAAAGATGTGAGTGTATTTGGGGGCAGGATGAATTTGTATTACAGGAGAATAGCAAAATAGGGAAGTTCAGTAGGTGGTTGGACAGAAATGTGGGAGTGAAACCAGGCCTTTGGATAGATATATGAGTTGAACCTGTGTGAACCTGAGAAGGAAAATCTAACAAAGAAAATGGAGCACAGATAGTGAGAGTGGAAGTAATGCTATTTTGCTTAGAAGTCACAGAATTTTTCTTCTCATATCATTCTAACAGAATTAAAACCTCAATCCCTACTTAATGAATATAGATAATTATTGAATGAGAATGTGTGAATGTGTGCAAGTGTGATAAGTTTAGCAGAATAATGTTTCATTTATCATTTGTCCAATGATTTTTGCTGTAACTTGGATTGGTTCTGGATATAATTATGGGAAGCTTGTTGCTGATGGGAAGTTTGCTTCTTGAGTCAGTGGGAAATAATAGATTAACTGTTTCTGAAGATGGCTCACCTTTGTGTGTGGGCAGAACATGAAAGGAAAACACAGAGAGGTTCCAAAGACACTGTGGAAAACCAGTGTTTAAAAACAGATAAGCTGAAAACCATGAGTCAGAGAACAGCCAAGTCATAACTCAAGTACGGTAGGGAGACATCACCAAAAAGACAGACAGAGAGACATAAGTGGGCCAGTCACCTTTGATTGGGAAAGAATCCAGAGAGACAGGAGAAAATAGGGGAAGTGACATAAGAGTATGTAAGAGCCCCTCTACCTGCTCCACAATTTGTGTGTGTGTGACTTTAAGGAAAAACACTTTACAAAGTAGTTTAGAGAGGCTGCATTAGGGGCTGTTAGCCTGAGATCTAATGCAACCTCTCTCAATTTCTTTTTAAATATCTCTAAGATATTTAATATAGAAAAGGTAGAAAATGTTCCACAAGAATAAACACAAGCTAATGTTAGAAACTTGAGGGGTATGATACAATCATAAATTAAATGAAGTTAGGCTGAGAAAAATTATACCATCATTACCTCCTAAAGCACTATGGTCACTTGAAGAAGCAGTGGTGATCTGAGAAAAGAAGGAAGAATATTCATATTATTTTACCCTTATCCATGATTTCTGAGACCTAGGTTTAGTACCAAAAGAAAAGCCTGAATTCCTTCTCCACATTTGGGAATGGCTCTGGATTCCGTGAGGCCAAGCACCAATTTCCCTACTTGCCTCCCTCTACTTCCTCCCCCCCACCAACCAGTTAATGTTTCTTCCTCTTCTTTTCTTTCTACACGAGGAAAACAATGTAAATCCAGAAATTGACGTGGCATAAAATAGAGGGAAATCAGTTATATCAAAGTACTTTCTGAAAGATGAAGTCCCACAAAACTGACTTCATTTTGAATGGAAAGAAAGACCCTGTTGTTGTTGTTGTTAAGTGCCATTGAGTCATCTCCGACTCACAGTGACTCTATGCACAGCAGAACAAAACACTGCCCAGGCTTGTGCCAGCCTCACAATCCTTGCTGTACCTGAGCCCATCATTGCAGCCACTGTGTCTATCCATCTCGTTGAGGGCCTTCCCCTTCTTCATTGACCCTCCACTTTACCAAGCATGATATCTTTCTCCAGACAATGGTTCCTTCTGCCAACATGACCAAAGTAGGTGAGACAAGGTCTGGCCATTCTCGCTTCCAAGGAGCATTCTGGCTGTACTTCTTCCAGGACAGATTTGTTGGTCTTTTTAGCAGACAATGGTACTCTTAGCATTCTTCTCCAACATCACAACTCAAAAGCATCAACTCTTCTCTGGTCTTCCTTATTCACTGTGCAGCTCTCACATGCATAAGAGGTGATTGAAAATATCATGACTTGGGTTAGCCGCACTTTAGTCTTCAAGGAGACATCCGTGCTCTTCATCACCTGAAAGAGGTCTTTTGCAGCAGACTTGCCCAATGCAATACGTCGTCTGATATCTTGACTGCTGCTTCCATTGGTGTTGATTATAGAACCAAGTAATATGAACTCCTTGACAACTTCAATCTTTTCTCCATTTATCGTGAAGCTGTTTATTGGACTGGTTGTGTGAGGATTTTTGTTTTCTTGATATTGAGGTGTAGTCCATACTGCAAAGTGTAGTCTTTAAACTTTACCAATAAGTGCTTCAGGCCATCCTTACTTTCAGCAAGCAAAGTTGTGTCATAGCTTGTTAATGAGTCTTCCTCCAATCACAACAACAACAACAGCAACAACCTCCAATCCTAATGCCACATTCTTCTTCATATAATCCAGGTTCTCAGATTATTTGCTCAGCATACAAACTGAATAAGTACGGTGAAAGGATACAACTTTGACACACTCCCTCCTTGATTTTCAACCATGCAGTATCCCCTTGTTCTCTTTGAAAGACAGTCCCCTGATCTATGTACATGTTTCTCATGAGTACAGTCAAGCTTTCTGGAATTCCCATTCTTTTCAATGTTATCCATAATTTGTTATGATCCATACAATCAAATGCTTTTGCATAATCAATAAAACATAAGTAAAGATCTTTCTGGTACTCTTTGCTTTCAGCTAAGATCCATTTGACATCAGCAATGATATCCCTCCTTCCATGTCCTCTTCTGAATCCAACTTGCATTTCTGGAAGTTCTCTGTCAATATACTGCTGCAACCGTCCTTGAATTATCTTCAGTGAGATTTTACTTCCATACAATATTAATGATATGGTTTCATAATTTCCACATTCTGTGGGATCACCTTTCTTTGGAATGGGTACAAATATGGATCTTTTCCAGTCAGTTGGCCAGGTAGCTGTCTTCCTAATCTCTTGGCATTACTAAGCGAGTGCCTCCAGCAGGGCCTCCATTTGTTGAAACATCTCAGTGGGTATTACGTCAACTCCTGGAGCCTTGTTCTTCACCAGTTCCTTCAGTGCAGCTTTGACCTCTTCCTTCAATACCATTGGTCCTTGATCATATGTCACCTCCTGTAATGGATGAACATTGACCAATTCTCTTTGGTACAGTGACTCTGTGTATTCCTTCCATCTTCCTTTGATGCTTCCTGCATCATTCAATGTATTGCCCATAGAATCTTTCACTATTGCAACTCGAGTCTTAAATTTTTTCCTCAGTCCTTTCAGCTTGAGAAATGTCGCATGTGTTCTTCCTTTTTGGTTTTCTAACTCCAGGTCTTTGCACATTTTATTATAGTAATTGCCTTTGTTTGCTGGAGCTGCTCTTTGAAATCTTCTGTTGAGCCCTTTTATCTTGTCATTTCTTCCATTTGCTTTAGCTACTCTCCATTCAAGGGCAAGTTTCAGAGTCTCTTCTGACATCCATTTTGGTCTTTTCTTCCTTCTTGTCTTTGTAATGACAAAGCTTTCTTCTCTAGCTTTCTTCATGGATGATGTTCTTGATATCATCCCACAATTCCTCTGGTTTTCAGTCATTGGTGTTCAGTGCATCAAATCTATTCTTTACATGGTCTCTAAATTCAGAAGGGATATTATCAAGGTCATATTTTGGCTCTTGTGGACTTGTTTTAATTGTCTTCAACTTCAAGTTGAACTAGCGTATGAGCAGTTGATGGTCTGTTCCACAATCAGCTCCTGGCATTGTTTTGGCTGACGATATTGAACTTCTCCATCACCTCTTGGCAGAGATGTAGTCAATCTGATTCCTGTGTATTCCATCTGGTGACGTCCACGTGTATAGTCATCGATTATGTTGTTGAAAAAAAGGTATTTTCAATGAATAAGTCATTGGTCTTGCAAAATTCTATCATATGATCTCCAGCATCATTTCTATCTCCACAGCCATATTTTCCAACTACCGATAACTCTTCTTTGTTTCCAACCTTTGCATTCCAGTCACCAGTGATAATCAACACATCTTGATTGCTGTTCAGTCAAATTCAGACTGCAGAAGTTGATAATAATCTTCAATATCTTCATCTTTGGCTTTGGTGGTTGGTGCATAAATTTGAATAATAGTAGTATTAACTGGTCTTCCTTGTAGGCGTATGGATATTATCCTATCGCTAACCACATTGTACTTCAGGACAGATCTTGAAACACTCTTTGTGATGATGAATGCCACACATTCCTGTTTAATTTGTAATTTGTTTCATAATAGATCATATGGTTGTCTAATTCAAAATAGCCAAAACCTGTCCATTTCAGCTCACTAATGCCTAGGATATTGCTCTTTATGTCCTAGTAAAAGGCCCTAGTAGCATTATATCCTGGAACATCAGAGAAGCAAACAATACCTAGAAGAACACTAAAACAATAATCAAAAACTTTATACCAGGTGAAATACTACTAAACCAAAACCAAACCAATGCCATCAAGTCAATTATCACTATTAGTGACCCTATGAATTATAAGACCCTATGTTATAGGACAGAGCTTCCCTCCACAGTTTCTAAGGCTGTAGTCCCCTATGTCCCACCTCCTTGGTGCATATTTCTTTTTTTTTAACTTTTTACTGTGATTTGGGTAACAGTTTACAAAGCAAATTGGTTTTCCATTTAACAATTCATACACATTTTGATTTGTGACATTGATTGCAATATCTATAATGTGACAACACTCTTACCACTTCCTACCTGTATTTACCAGTTCCATTCTTCTTTCTTTCCTATCACTTCCTGAATTCTGAGGTTTCTACCTGGGCAAATGCTACCCTTTTGATCTCATATGGTTAGTTGTTCTAGGGAGTGTGTACCTCCCTGGTGTTACTGTTCACTTTGTAGGCCTATTATTTGGTGAAAGTCAAGCTATAGGAGTGAGTTTCATTCCAGGCTTGAAGCATGTCTAAAAACCATAGTCTCTGGGGTTTCACCAATCTCTATGAAACCAGTAAGCCTGATCTTTTTATGATTTTGAGTTTTGGTCCACATTTTTCTCCCATTCTATCCAGAACCTCCTATTGTGATTCCTTTCAGAGCAGTCATCAGTGGCAGCCAGGCACCATCTAGGTTTGCTGGTGACAGGGCCATGGACAATGGGGTTTGTGTGCTCCATTAGCACTCTGGACTAATTGTTTCTAAGTGTCTGTGATTTTCTTTACTCTTCTTTGCTTTAGACCAGTAGAGAACAATAGTTTCACCTTGGATAACCTCTCACAAGTTTTTAAGACCCCAGTTACAACTCACCAAAGTAGGATATAGAATACTGTCTTTGTAGATCTTGCTATGCCAACTGACCTTGATTCCCCCAAGACTATGGTTCTTATCCTCCAGACCCAGCAACTCATTCACTCAAGGTTTGGTTATGGCTGAATAGTTTTCATCACTTTGCCCCCTGCATGCTCTACTGTATCCATGGGCATATTTGCAGCACATATAAATACTTATGTAGAAATGGTTACAGAAGCAGACTGCCACATATTTCTCCCATTAAGCAACTGGTAGGTTGGAACTACTGACCTTTGGGTTAGCAGCTGAACATTTAACCACTGTACCCATCAGGATATCTTGCTAGAGCCTAGTTTTTGGATTGTTGTGTTTCTTCAGCCCATAATTCTGGAATGAAGATAATTCATCTACCATAACAGGAAACATAAATCAGGGCCTGGAATTGCACTCCTGTGACTCAACTTTCAGCCAAACAATAGGACTGCAAGGTGAACAAGTACAGCAGGGAGGTACATGCTTATTAGAAAAATCAACCATAAAAGTTCAAAAGGACTGCTCTGTGCAGGGATAAAGCTCAAAAGGCAGGAATGCATAGGAAAGAAAGACATATGGAAAAGGTAACCACAGGGAGGAGGTGGGAAGAGAGCTGTTACACTGTGGGGATTGTAATCAATGCCACAAAACAAAATATGTATGAACTATGGAATGGAAAATGAATTTGCTCTATAAACTTTCACCCAAATTATAATATAAAGTTATATATATATATATATATTTATTTATACATATATATATAGACACACACACATACACAGGCTACTTCACAGATAATTTTACCAAGTAATACAATACTAAAAACCAGTATTTATTAAAAATAATGATAATAAAACACGAAAAAGAGCTAGCAATGACTATCATTCATGAATATACATACAATAATGCTTATAAAATATAAAAAGATAAAATTTAGCTACATATTAAAAAACAGTATACCATAATTGGGTGCTCTGGTAGCATAGTGGCTAAGGCACTTGACTGCTCACCAGATGGCTGGCGGTTCAAACCCATCAGCCACTCCTCGGAAGGAAGGTTGGGCAATCCTACTTCCGTAGTGATACTGCCTCGGAAACCCAAGGAGG
>NW_006921913.1:1686346-1692073 GCF_000298275.1 Orycteropus afer afer
AAGGTCCCAATCATCTGGCTTCTCTTCTGCTGTTGGTGCATTTTGAATTATGCTTGGTAGTCTATTTATACCAAATATTAGGGCCCTTAAGTTTTGGTTTTTTTTTTTTTCACTTTCTTGATAATGTCCTTTGGTACACACAAAAAAAATTTAATTTTAATGAAGTCCTGTTTAACTATTTTTCTTTTTATTGTACTTTGAGTGAAAGTTCACAGAGTAAGCTATTTTCATTCAACAATTTACACACATTTAGGTGCAATTCCCTCAATGTTTCAGCACACTTCCCACTTTCTTCCAGGGTTCCCTGTGTCCATTCATCCTTCATTCCTGTTCCTTCCTGCCTTCTGAGCTTTGTTTTAGGCCAAATGCTGCCCTTCTGTTCTCATATAGTTGATTGTACAGATAAGTATGTTCCTCCTTGGTATTATTATTCCCTATACAGGCCTGTCTTTTATTTTACTGATCCTTGGGGGTGAGTTCAGTTCCAGGTTTGAAGGGTGTCTGAGGACCATTGTCTCTGGTAGCATAGTGGCTAAGACACTTGCCTGCTAACCAGACGGCTGGCGGTTCAAACCCACCAGCCACTCCTCGGAAGGAAGGTTGGGCAATCCTACTTCCGTAGTGATACTGCCTCGGAAACCCAAGGAGGGGTCGCTATGAGTCAGGGCCGACTCGACGGCAAACAACAACAACAACAACATCAACCTGTAAGGCTGATTATTTCAATGATTCTGAATTGTGTTCTACATTTTTTTTCCCTATCTGTCCAAGACCTTCTTTTGATCCTCAGATCAGAGGAGTTGTCAGTGCTAGCCAGGCACCATCTAGATCTTCTAGATTTAGGGTAGAGGAGGCTGTGGTTGGCATGGCCCATTAGTCCTTTGGACTAATTGTTTCCTTGAGACTTTGATTTTCTTTACTCTTTTTTGCTCCAGACAGGGAGAGACCAATAGTTGCATCTTAGATGGCTGCTTGCAAACTTTATGACCTCAGTTGCTACTCAGCAAAGTAGGATGTACAACAATGTTTTTACGGACTATGTTGTGCCAATTGACATAGATGTCCCTCAAGACTATGGTCCTAAGCCTCCAGACCCAGTCAGTCATTCTATCACAGTGTTTGGTTATGGCTGTGATATTTCTGTAACTTTGCTCCTTGTTTGCTCTACTATATTCATGAATATATTTGCAGAAGTTTAGCAGGATTAGGTGGGGAAGGGAGAGAAAACAACTAGAGAGTAGACATGTATTAACTTGGGTGAAGGAAAAGCAATATACATTAAAGGAAAGGTCAGCACAATATGAGCAAGGCAAAGGAAGACACTGAGAGGTGCACAATAATTACAGGAAACAGAGGTAAATAGTATTTCCTACACAATACTGCAATAATGATAATAACAAACAATCTACAAGTGGATAGATACACAGTCAGATATGCAACCTGAACAAGTATGGGAGGATGAATGGGGCTACAACCATGAACATATTCAGTTCATGTAGGTCTGACAAAGAATTTGTCTACATATGTATTTTCTTCCATTGCTCAAGCTTTGTGTCATAACTAAGAATCCATTGCCAAACTCCATTATTATGAAAACTTAATCTTACATTTTCTTCTAAGAGTTTTATGGTTTTAGCTTATATATATAAAACATAGCTCAGTTTTGAATTAATTTTAGCATGTGGTATAATGTAGAGATTAATTTTTTTTTTCCACTTGGAAATACAAGTTGTTCCAGCATCATTTGTTGAAGAGACTATTCTTTCCACATTCAATGGACTTAAATCTTTGTGGAAAATCAACTGGGCATGGATTTACGGGTTTATCTCAAGACTCCAAATTCTGTTCATTGGTCTTTATATCTATCCTTATGCCAGTACTATACTGTTTTTATTACTGTTGCTTTGTAGTAAGTTTTGAAATTGGAAAGTGTGAATCCTCCAATTTTGGCCTTCTGCTTCAAGACCATTTTGGCTATTTGGGGGCCTTTGCAATTCCATATGAATTTAAGGATCACCTGCTCCATTTCTGAAAAAAAAAAAAAAAAAAAAACCTGTTGGAGTTTGATTAGGATTCTCTTAAGTTTGTAGATCATTTTGTGTAGTATTGAAATCTTAAGTCTTTCAATCTATGAACATGGAATATCTTTTCATTTATTTAAGTCTCTTTTAATGTCTTTCAGCAAAGTTTTATAATTTTCATTTCACCTCCTTGGTTAAATTTATTTCTAGATTATTTCATTTTGTATTCTATTATACACAGACTTATTTTCTTAATTTCCTCTTCAGTCTGTTCATTGCTGCCATATAAAAACATAACTGATTTTTATGTGTTGATCTTGTACTCTGCAATTTTGCTAATTTCATTTATCAGCTCTGGAAGATTGGGTCATCTATTTCCATAGATCTACTGTCTCAGAAACCTAAGGAGGGGTTGCTATGAGTCAAATAACTTCAATGCAGTGAGTTTGGTTTTTGGTTGGTTAGCTTTCTTTGGAATTTTCTATATATAGGATCTTGTCATTTGTGAGTAGAAGTAGTTTCATTTCTTTCTTTCCAATTTGGATGCATTTTATTTATTTATTTAGAATGACTTAAGATGTATAGAATTCTTGCCTGACAGCATTGTGCCCTCTTGAGGTTTGTGATTATGAACTTCAAGGGACACCAGGCAGCTTGGTGAGCCTCATTCAACTACTTAGGGGCAGGTTCAGAATAGTAGAGAAAATGGACTTAACAAGGCATGCATTTTTGCCAAAAGGACGGCAAAAAATGAGAGAAGAGTGAAAAAAATAAAATATATATGCCAGAGAGGGCTTTTAATAACTGGCCATAAAAGTTAATGTGGGGAAGGAGGGAATAAAGCTGTAAAAGGGAGAGGAATAATGAAATATATGAAAAATAATGAAATAATGAAAAATAGAATCATGGAAATGAGGGTCCCATAAAACAAAAGATTGGTGGGATTAGAATACTAGGAGGAGTGAGGGGGGAAATGTAAGAGGTGGTGGTTAGAGAACGAGAGGCATGTGCAGTGCAGTGAATTACTTCATATGGCTCTTCTAGTGATGGTCTTTGTGACTTCCACCATTTGAGTGGTGGGACCGTGCAAATGTGATGTGCATATGATCCACCAAAGTGATTGGAGAGCTTGTTAACAATGTGAATTAGGTACATGGCACTTTTGTGGAAGTGGGATTATGCAAATAAGGTGTACAGAACCCTGTTGTGGGGACTGGTCAGCTTTGCCATCTTGCTAGGCTTAAAATGAGCCATCCCAAAGACAGGAAGGGGGATCTCACTGCCATTAAGGCAGAAGAAGAGCCAGGAGTGGAGTCCATCCTTGGACCTGAGATCTCTGCACTGAAATAGTAGCTGACACAGAAGAGAGATGGCAGAGAGACAGCATCAGCAGAGCAGCAAAACCATGAAACTGTCATGAGATAGAGCAATGGGTTTCCTGCCCCATGGAGTGAGACAGCTGAGTTCATTTGGGCAGGAATCTTGCTGGCAGAGTAGGATGTTTCTTCGGGTGCCTACCAGCAAAGCTAAAAGATCTTTGTAAATCTGGCCTGAACAGGGTAGAAGTCAAGGCTAGAGAAAAACATGTATGTGGCACAGCTGAGAACCTGTCCTGGTTGAATAATTGTATCTTGAGTATTTCTGAATCTGAATTGTAACATACTGATCCCCTAATAAACCCCATAATCATGAGTATTGCCTAGGAGTTCTGTGTAGTCATTGCAATGAATTATTGGACCCAGCAGAGAAGTAGAGATTGCAGTGAGAGGGATAGTAGGTGTCAGAATTGGTTAAAAGGTCCAAGGGTGGTGGCATCTTTGACTTCTGCCTCATAGAAACTAGCCTTGGGATGTTGATGACAATGCTCTTTCCCCCTCATGAAGTTAGAGGTCAGAGGACACTGCCACCATGTCTTTTTGCAGCATGAAATTTAGGTTATGGAGGGGATGCAGTTATTAGTAACGATTAAGATTTAGGATGTAAGCATAAGATTGAGTGGCTTGAGGGAGAGTGTAGGAATCATGACTGAAGGAAAGATTTTAAGAACTGAGGGACCAGGATGCTATATATTGAAATTGTCAAGAATTAGGGCAAGAGTTGTATTGGACTGAATGACATTATTCAGAAGCTAAAATTGTAAAGAAATGAAGGATGTTGCCAACATAATGATGAGTCATATAATTTGATGACATGTGATTCAAAGTCAGGAAGTTTTAAGGAGAAAAGAGGGAGAAAGAAAGACATGATGAGGACAAAAGCTACCTAATCTCTACGCCCAGTGGGAAGTTAAATAGCCACCATTTGAGAGGGATTGGAGAAAGTAGTGTCCTTGGGAGACAGTCACATTTTCATTAGTGCAAGTAGGTAAAGGAAACACTTAAAAACTAGGTTGAGGACATAGGGAAAATTGCTGACACTGTATGCACTCTAGAAGCTTCCAGAGTTGGATAGGGGTAGGTGAGGGATACAGAGAGTCTAAATGTGATTAGGATAAAGGAGATACAGCATGGGACCTTGGAGCCTGTGGGTTTTATGGTACATAAATAGGTATAAAGGACATAATAAGTTTATTGCTTTATTTATTCATTCTACCTCATATCCACATTTGCCCCCTTTCTGTCAGTTCTCAATATTACAGCAAGTGTGATCTTATAAAATGCAAATTTCACCATGTTAGTGCTATGTTTAAAAACCTTTAATGGCTTCTATTGATCTTAGTATAAAGAAAAAATAGTATAACTTACAAAGACCTGTATAGTCTGGCTTCTGTTACATCTCCAGACTCAATAGTTGCCTTGCTCTGTGCACCCTACACATAGTAGCCTTTTTAATGTCTCTAAAGCACTCTAAAGGAGCCCTGGTGGTGCAGTGGTTATGCACTCATCTGCTAACTGAAAAGCTGACAGTTCTACTCTGTGAGAGAAAGATGTGGCAGTATGATGCCATAAAGATTACACAATTGTCCTAGGGAGAAGTTCTACTCTGTCCTACAGGATGCTATGAGTTGGAATAGACTCGATAACAATGGGTAGAAAACCTTCTAAGGTCTTTCCTACCTCATAGCCTGTCTACCAAGGCTTTGAACCAGTTTGAACTGGTGTAGTCATGGCCAACAAAGTGAAATCAAAATAGATGCAATTTTTTTAAAAAAATTATGGGTCAAAACCTTGGAATGGGAGACTTAGGAGTAGTGAGCCCATTGAGGAGCCTGATGCATGACACTGGATTATGGCCAGGACTGTGGAGAGTGACACATACTCAAATTGGCACCTTTGGGCACCATCTTGAGCCAGGCACCATTGTTTTCAACTCAACTGTTCAAGAAATTTGGTTGCTATGCAACACACCCTGCCTTTGTTTTCTAAGAGGGAGATAAAGCTTCTAGTAGGGCTTTTTTTTTGTGTGTGTGTGTGTGTGAATTGGGTGAAGATTTACGGAGCAAATTCACTTTCCATACGGCAGTTCACATATACTTTGTCTCATGTCATTGACCACAGTTTAACAATGCAACAGCTCCCCTACCACTTCCTCCTCATAGTTACCTCTTCCCAGTGTCCATCCCTTCATACTCTCCTGCACCCTGAGCTGTCTCCCTGTGCATAAGCAGCCCTTACTTCTCCCATGATTGTTCTCTCCAGGGCGTGTGTCTACTTGAGGTAAATGTTTAACTCACATGCCTGTACTTTGTTTGGCTGGAAACCACAGG
>NW_006921913.1:1692173-1695854 GCF_000298275.1 Orycteropus afer afer
GGTTGGGCAATCCTACTTCCGTAGTGATACTGCCTCGGAAACCCAAGGAGGGGTCGCTATGAGTCAGGGCTGACTCGACGGCACATAACAACAATACCATAACTAAGTAAGATTTATTCTAAGAATGTAAGAATAGTTCAAATTTAGAAAATTGAATGATATAATTCACCATGTTAGGAGATTAAAGCAAGAAAAAAAATGATCATCTTTGTAATGTGTAAACAATATATTTGGATACAATTCAGTACTTATGTCTGATTTGGAGAACAACAGCTAAACCTTCTAGTAAAGTATGGTGGAAGGATACGTTCTTAAAATATTTCTTTAAAAGCAGCATTCAAAATTATATCTAGTGATAAAACTCTGTGTTTTTCAACTTTGGAAAACATATGGTTTTCCATATGTTTAATCAAATAGTTAATATCCATGTTATAGGTGGTAAGATGAGTGACAAGTTGAGAGAATGAATGCCTCTTACCTCTACTGGAAAGAGTTCCTTGTAATACAGGGTTAAATACAAACTAAGCTTCAGAAACCATCCCCTGACATTTTCTTAGACACTTCACACTATTGATTATCCATCTATCTTCTGCGTCTTCAACATCACACTGCTGAGTCCTTCGTATCACCACTTAAACATGTTCCAAACTTGCTCCTTACTCAATTAAAGGAAAAAACAGAAAGAGGGAAAGGAATGGGGGGAGGGTGGTAGAGAGAGAGACTCTCTAAGCTTCTGTTGCTTCCATCCAGCTACTTTATAGTGATAGTAATCACCTTCATAACTCCTTTTTTAAAAATTGTGGCAAAATATAGGTAATGTAAAAGTTGTCATTTTACCTATTTTTAAATGTACAATTCAGTGGCATTAATTACATCTAAATGTTGGGCAAACATTAGCACTAACAATTTCCAAAACCTCTTAATAACCCTACAGCCTTTGAGTAATAACTTCCTATCCCTATCCCTCCATTTCCGGTACTCTCTACTTTCTGTTTCCATGTATTGTCTATTCTAGATACTTCATATAAGTGGAATCATCCAATATTTATCCTTTTGTCCCTGACTTACTTCATTTAGTATAATGTTTTTAATTTTATCCATAGTGTAACATGTATCAGCACTTCATTTTTTTAGGACTGAATAATAATTCATTATGTGTATATACCACATTTTGTTTATCTATTCATTGGTTAATGGACACCTGCGTGGTTTCTACCCTTTCGCTATTGTGAATAATGCTGTAATGAACACTGTGTACAAGTATCTATTTGAGTCCCTGCTTTTAATTCTTTGGAGTATACATGTAAGAGTAGAATTTTTTCAGGTGGATAGTAATTCTGGATAATGAATAAGGAAGACTGAAGAATTGTTTAAATTATGGTGTTGGTGAAGATTACTGAATATACCATGGACTGCCAGAAAAACAGACAAATATGTCTTGGAAAAAGTACAGCCAGAATGCTTCTTAGAAGTGAGGATGGTCATACTTTGTCTCACGTACTTTGGAGATGTTATCAGGAGGGACCAGTCTCTGGAGGAGGACATCATGCTTAGTCACTTAGGCTGGGTTCTCTAAAAGAGCAAAATCAGTGAAATGCACTTACATATCAACTCGATAGCAGTGAGTTTAGTTTTTTTGGTTTTTAAAGAGAGAGAGACTGAGAGAGAGAAAGATTTAATTCAAGGAAATGGCTAATGCAGCTGTGAAGGCAGGCAAGTCCCAAATCTATGGGTCAGACATCAGGATGGAGACTCCTCCTGACTTACATGGTTGTAGGGGCTGATGAACCCAAAACTGGCAGTTCAGACAGCTGGCTGCTGGCTCTTGGATGGCTGTAGGAGCTGGCAAATCTCAAAATCTGCAGGTTAGACAGCAGGCTGCTGGCTCACATCCCAAGCACTGGAGGTCAGAGGATGACAAGCTTAGGATCAAGAGAGAGAAACTTGTCAGAACATCTATATGTATTGGATGCAGGCCACAGCCTCAAGGAAACTTCCTTTTCAAGTGATTGGTTGCTCACATTAGATCACAAAATGGGGGTGGGGGTAATTACATCATTACATAACAGTCAAACCACTGAGGATCATGGACTAGCCAAGTTGACACATAATCTTAACCACTGCACTTGGTAAATCACAGCATCAGCAAAAAAGAGGAAGACCCTCAACAAGATAAATTGACACAGTGGCTGCAACAATGGGCTCAAACATAGTAATGATCTTGATGATGGTACAGGACCAGGCAGCATTTCATTCTGTTGTATATAAAGTCACTGAATTAAAGCTGACTCGACAGCACTCAACAACAACATTGTCATTCTATGTTGAACTTTTTGAGAAACCCTCCAACTGTTTTCTACAGAATTTGCACCATTTTTCATTCTCTCCAGTGATACATGTTGCTGTTGTTGTTTGCCATCGAGTCGGCCCCGACTCATAGCGACCCCTCCTTGGGTTTCCGAGGCAGTATCACTACGGAAGTAGGATTGCCCAACCTTCAGTGATACATGGGGGTTCCAATTCTCTACATCCTTGCCAATACTTGTTTCTCATCTTTTTGATAACAGCTATACTACTGGGTATACGTAGTATCTCATTGTGATTTTGATTTACATTTCCATAAAGATAAATAAATAATGCTTTTCATCTTTTCATGTGCTTACTGATCATTTGTATATCTTCTTTAGAGAAATATATATTCAAGCTCTTTGTCCAATTTATGATCAGATTATTTGTCTTTTTGTTGTTGAGATGTAGGAGTTCTTCATATATTCATGCAGTGAATTGCTTGATGTGGCCCTTCTAGCCATTGTCCTCCATTCTGTAATGTTTTGTAAATCTCATTATCCATGCCTGTTTGGGGTGGTGTGGTAGTTAAGGTCAGGTATCAACTTGGCTGGACAGCTGGTAGTAGTCATTTCCTATAATGACTGGCAATCGACTCTGTGGTGGGATTTAGGTTATTTCTGTTGGGGCAACACAGGTGGAATGTATCTTGAGTCCTGCCTTGCTGGAGGGTATAATTCAAATCACCATCCTTAGCTTCCCTGAGGGTATACCTATGAATCTCCTGGGAAGATTTGCCCTCCTCTTGCTCCGGTTTTGTGTCTTGGCTCATCCTCATCTCACCCCTGGATTTGGGACAGCAGCCATCATCTGATCTGCTGATTGAGATTCATAAACCCCGAAAATTGGGAGGATTCTCCAGACCTACTCATGGACCTGGGACTCGTCATCCTGCCAGGCTCCACCACTACTATGTGAGACGAACCCTTGGGTGTCTGTGAGTTCTGTGAGATGTTACAGAGAAATACAGAACCCTAAGACTGGGGAAATTACTGGGAGGAGAAGGAGGAAGAATTAATGTCTGAAATGATGGAGTGGTACAGTAGTTTGGACATTTGGGACATCTTTAACCTCCGCCTCATGGGGACCAGCCTTGTGTTGATCTTTCTGAGAGAAATTGTTCAAGCACTGGATATTAAACCATTACCAGATAAATGATTTGTGCATGTTTTCTCCTTTTTGGAGTACGTTTTTTTTACTTTCTTTCTTTTTTTTTTTTTTTGGCTAGTTTTTATTCAAATTCAAAATAGAAAAGCACCTTAGCTACAAGGAGCTAGCATGTATAATCAATAGGTTATCATAGTGCTATTTCTTTCTTTTTTTTTTTTTTTTTTT
>NW_006921913.1:1707744-1713184 GCF_000298275.1 Orycteropus afer afer
CTTCAAGGCTCAGGGGTCCAAGATTATCTTCTGTGTCTGTGTTAATTGGTTTCCCTTTTCTTTGTTGAAGAGGGTCTGTGCAGTCCTTCTGCCTAGTCCTCCATCTTGCCAGAACTAGCCCTCTAGTAGGGCTTTGACCTATAATTTTTCTCATTTCAGTTAGCATTCTGGTTCACTTACATTTTAAAAAGTTGAGTGCAGTCCAGTATAGCTTCATTGGCCATGACTGAACAGGGCTGAAATGGTTATAAGCACTGCTTTTTACTTTCTTCTGCCTGGAATGCATCCTGCCCCACACAATCCCCAGGTTTTGTCCACTTGATTCCTATTCGTCCTTTAGATTTAAGTTCAAACTCCCCCCAGATAGGTCATCTTTCCTTGTTTTATGATCGTATGGAACTCTCTACTTTCATCATTCTTAACATGTTTTGTAATTGTATATTTGTGTGATTATTTTACCCATGTCTCTCACCTCATGAGATAGTAAAGTCCCTGAAGACAAAAATCATGTTTGCCATTTTCACCATTATATGCTGAGAACTTCCCTAAGTGCCTGACACTTAATATATGTTAGATAAATAGTTTTTAAATGACTTGATACAAAATACATTGTCTGTATTGCCACAATCTGATAAATATCATCAGCCTCATGCTATCCATATCAATGCTTCTCCTTATTCATAACGTTACCTGACAGTGGAAAAGCAATGGAAATAAGATTTCAACTCTCCTTAAGAAGTAAGATTTACAAATGAATAATACAAATATTAGTACCTCAATAGAAAAATGGACTGAGTACATGACAGGTACTTCACTATCAAAGAAATACAGCCATTAAATACATTTTAAAAATAAGATTAATTTCACTAGTAATCAAGAAAAGGAGCTCTCATGATATAGTGAATAAGGCATTTGGCTGCTTACCAGGTCAGAGGTTCAAACCCACCTGGTGCCCCATGGAAGGAAGATGAGGCAACCTACTTCTGTAAAGATTAACAGCCTTGGAAACCCAATAGGAGTTGCTATAAGTCAGAATCAACTCCATGGCAGTGGTGGATGGTGAGTAATAATCAAGGAACATGGAATCACAAAGTTTATCACCACTTCAGAGAGAAGAACTACAAATATTTTTATGTTTTTATTGAAATTACTATCAACTTTTAAAAATAATTAAGTACTACTCCAAAAGCAAAACCAAACACATTGCAGCTAGGTCAATTCCAGGTACCATTGATAAGACTTAAAAGTTTTACTCTGTAGAAATAAAAAGAGAAAGCATTCCAGTGTTTAGTAAGGGTAGGCTAATGGAAGACTAAATCTCCTGCTTATAACAATTCAAACAAAACAAAACCCCACACACAACTTAAGAAATGTTATTAGCAGGACAAAGCACTGAGAAAATAGTAAGTAATTACTAGACCAAAAGAGAGGAGAAAAGAACAACCCAGAGTAACAAGGAAACTTGAAAGATGCTTTTGGCCTAGGAACATCTGCCAAACTCTGCAAAGTTAAAGTGTAATTTTTATGGCCTCCCAGGTCAACAAGAAAAAAATCAAAGAAAATTGGAGTCCAGTTAGAGACTTTCCCCACCAAAAAAAATTTAGATTACCCAAAGGGCTCCACACTCAGAATAAGAAAGAACAATACATAAACTAGCCTTATACAGTCTTCTAGTTCAAGTTTGAATCATCTAGATAGTCCTAGGGACCATGGATATTTGACATGGAACCAAGGTTATCCCAACTCACTGAGCCTTTAGGTACCTGACATAAGCACAAATCTTCTCTGAAGAAGTTACCTTTACCCTAGGCCTCAAAATATTTCAAACTTTTCAAATATAATCAGAAAACAAAGCACATAAACACACACATATGAAGATTACTTGAACAAGAACTAACAGAAACAAAAACAGGTCCAATATTTCAGATATTGGAATAATCTAGCTCAGTATATCATACCATAGATTTTATATAAAAACCTAAGCAAAACAAACTCCCCCCACCCCCCCAAAAAAAGGCAAATATCACTCACAAACCTAGATGCAAAAGTCCTAAACAAGGAGGACTTCCACAAGATGGCAGAATAACCAAACAAGCTACACAGACCCTCTGCAGCAAAGAAACAAGAAACCAATTGAAACAGATTCAAAGATAATCCTGGAACTCTCAGCTTTGAAAGAAAGTATAAAGAACTAGAGTAAATACCAACTAGTAGAAGAACCTGAATGAAAACTATGTATAAAGAGACAAACAGAGTTGTGGACTGTCAGCTGTCCTGACAATAGGGCCAATATGAATATTTACAAGTGGAATTCTGATCCAGGCAGCAACCTGAATCAGCTCTGCTTGCCAAGTACTGCATGGGCAATCACACTGGTGACTGATGACTAGAAACAGTAACAGCAAATAAGGAGACAAAGAGAGCATCCTGATGGTGTAGCCATTTTGTATATTTGCAAGCAGTTTGGTTATTTTAATATTGGCAAGTGGCATTCCAATCTGGGCAGCAACCTCCAAATAGGCTCCACTTGCCAAGGACAATGTGAACAACTGCACTGGAGGCTGACAACTAGAAAGGTGCAATATTACCCTTGTAGTTGTCAGCCTCCAGTGCAGTTGCTCACATTGTCCTTATACCCTACACCCTCTAGGTGAATGAAAATGTGGCCCCTGCATCCACCCACCTTCTGGGCCAGTAGGAATTCCATCCCCATCTGGGTGCCCTGACAGAGCCTGAGTGCCATGTCTTCTCAGTTTTTTGAGTTTCTGTTTTTCTCCTTTCTTCCTTCCCCCCCCCCCTTTTTTCTTCTTTCTTTCCTTGGTTTTTAGGTGTTGTATTTTTTCCCCCTTTTCCTGGTTCCCTTCTTTTTACTTTCTCTCTCTTGGTTTTTCCCATTCCTTGTTTTTCTTTTGGCATTTTTCTTGTTTTTCTTTATTGTCCTTTCTCCTCTTGCTCTTTTCTTTTATTCCCCTCTCCCCAGATATTGTAGTGTTTTGTTGTTTTTGTTTTGTTTTGCTCTCTCTCTTTTTGTCTTTCTTTAGTCTTTTATTTTTAAAATTTTTCTTCTCATTTATTGTCTTCTTTTTTGAGACTTGTTTCTTCATGCAGTTTTTGTGCTCTTTATTTATTTATTTATTTTTGTGTTTTGTTGTTTTGTCTAACTGGGTAGGAGACAGCAACAATGCCCACATGACCAAAATAAAGCAAAAAATTAAAAAAAAAAAAAAAAACCTGGGTGAATCACACCCACATACAATAACCAATTCAATATAAATATAATTACACCCCAGTGACCATCTGTGGTAGTTAATGCTATGTTAACTTGGCTGGATCTGATTTTGAGTGTCTGGGCATCTGGACATAGTAATTTCCCATGATGAGACTTGTAATCAGCTTCATGGTGGAATCGGCTGTGAGCAGCTGAGTAGCTTCCTTAGGCATGTGTTCTGCTTCCAATATATAAGAAAATGCTTTGAGAAACATCTCTGAGCTTTTTGGTATGCTTGAATCCTGCATTTAGCTGGATCATTCAGCAATCGGCCATGTTGTCTGCCTATCTTGGGACTGTTTCTGGACTTAAACTAGTGGCCTGCCATGTTGCTTAATAATCTTGGGACTATGCCATTTTCCTTATCAACCTTGGATTTGTCAGGCTCAGCAAGCAGCAGCTGCTTGAGTTAAAATAAGCCTTCAGCTACCTTGGGCAATGACCAAGAGGCAGAGCTGAAGACCAAGCTTGAGAGGCCTTCACCCAGCCCCTGGATCTGGCACTTTGAACTTGGACTTCTAGCCTCCTAAACTATAACAGAATAAATCCCTGTTTGTTAAAGCCATCCACCAGTGGTATTTCTGTTAGAGTGGCACTAGAAAACCAAAACACCATTCCAGTCTACACAAAGAAGTACAAACAAGGGACCAGGATAAAGACCCAGAAAACCTCCCTGAAAAAGAAGCAGCATTAGAACTACCTGATAATGATGTCAAAAGAATTGTATTTAGGTACCTTCAAAGGATTGAGAGTCCAATCAATGAAAATACTGATAAAATTAAGGAAAACACAGACAAAACTCTAGAGTAATTTAGGAAAAATACAAGAACAACCCAGCAAAATAAATGAAAAATTTGTGATATTATACATATGATCAGATTCCAGAACAGGAAGACAAATAAAACTACAGAGAAAACTGTCAAAGATTTGTTGGAAGAGAATTTTCTGAATATGATGAAAGATGAGAAGATATCCATTCAAGAAGTTCAATGAACCCCAAACAGGATAGACCCCAAAAGAAAATCACTGAGACATACCATAATCAAACTCACCAGACAAAGAAAGAATACTGAACGTAGCACAGGAAAAATGAAAATTTACCTACAAAGGGCAATCAATAAGACTAAGCTCTGATTTCTCAGCAGAAACAATGCAGGTGAGAAGGTAATAGGATGATATGTACAAAACCCTGAAAGGAAAAAAAAATGTCAAACAAGAATCATATACCCTGCAAAATTGTCAAAACGATCCCTCAAATATGATGGTGAGATTAGGACATTTCCAGATAAACAAAAATTAAGGGAACTTGTTAAAACCAGACCAACCTTACAGGAGATGCTAAAGGGAGTCCTTCAGACAGAGAGAACCAACAAAAGCAGACAATCAAAGATTAACACATAAGACAACATAACCCAAAAATCAACCCAGTTATAGTATCCAAAATTAAATAAGCTTACAAGTCTGTAAACAAGGAACCAGAGACATCAATTTATAAATGAGGACAACTACAAACCAAAAAGAGAGAATAAATAGTTTAAGCACAGAACATCCAAATGGAGATGAAGTCAAGACAATTGCAAGATAGAACAGACTGTTCTAAACTTGGGAAGAAAATAATAAATCACAGAGTAACTTTAAAGAAAAATAATAAAATTCACATCAAAATCAAAGTCCTAAACAAAATATTACTAAGCAGAATTTAATAATACTTAAAAACACATATTGTAGCAGGATCAAATTGGGTTTAGCCAAGGAACATGAAGTGGGTTGGTTTGACATTGGAATTGTCTGAGCACTGACGTCAGAAATGCCCAGGCATTTGATGGGAAAGACTCTTCCTCTGGCTGTGCCTCTGCACTATCTGCACATCTATAGTTGGTTATTTTGACTAACTCCTTCTTGATTTAGATACACTCACAAAAGCTTAATGCATGAAATTATGTTATAGCAGAGTTTGCAAAATAGAGACTTTGGGTCAAATACAGCATACAGATTATTTTGTTTTGCCCTGCAATGTTTTAAAGAAATTGAAACCAACATTTATAAATTGGGAGACATCTATAAAGCCAGAGGTTTTTTTTGCTTTTGTTTTTGTTTTTGTTTTGTGATTTGGGTGAAGATTTACAGAGCAAATTCACTTTCCATACAGCAGTTCACATATACTTTGTCTCA
>NW_006921913.1:1714719-1716927 GCF_000298275.1 Orycteropus afer afer
CGCCATACTGCTTTCCACAATGGTTGTACCATTTTACAGTCCCAGCAGCAGTGTATGAGAGTCCCAATCTCTCCACAACCTCGCCAGCATTTGTTGTTTTCTGTCTTGTTGAACTTTTAAAGCCAGAGTTTTGACACCTCTCAAAAAGTAGCACTATCTGCTAATACTGGGCCTGTATTTCCATCTGGCTACAATCAGCTATGCCTGAGGAACGACTACTCCCTTTAGGTAAGGGTGTATATTCTCCTTTCTGCCATAGTCTTTGCCACTCTGGCGAAGGGTCCAATTGCCATTCAAATGGATTCCAACTCATGGCAACTCCATGTGTGCAGAGTAGAACTGTACTACACAGGGTTTGCAATAACTGGTATTTTACATTACCAAGTCTTTCTTCCAAGGCAACTTTCAGTGGACTCAAATCTCCAGTATTTCAGTTAGCAGCCAACCATGTTAACTATTTGTACCCTCCAGGGACTTTCCTTATAGGCAACTTTAGAGAATTGTTCTATCTCTAGCATGAAGGGAAAAAATATTAGACAAATAAGGGGTCACATATCAAGATAAATAAGGGAAAGCGCATATATTTGTGGAAGTGAGAAATGTTATTTCATGTTTAGTATGCTAATGCCTGGTCAGCTTCACTCCTTAATATTACCTGCCTGACCCTGTAGGTGAAGGAGCCCTGGTGGTGAAGGGGTTAAGCTCTCAGCTGCTAATTGAAAGGTCTGCAGTTTGAACCCATCAGCCACTCCACAGGAGAAAGATGTGGCAGTCTGCTCCTGTAACAATTACAACTTGGAAATCATATGGGACAGTTCTACTCTGTCCTCTAGGGTCACTATGAGTTGGAATCACCTCAACAATAATGGCCTTTGATTCCCTAGGCATTCACTCTGTGACTTCTGAAGTATGCTCACATTTATACTTAGGAGCAATTTCTCTCTTTCTAGTAACTTTTTTATATTTATGCTTTGTTTTGTGCTGATCTTGTAATATAACTTTCAGAATGCAGTCTTATTTTCCTAATTTCCAAGTTTATGGGAAGTATCTCAAACCAAAAAAACTTACTGCCATCAAGTCGATTCCAACTCATAGCAACCCCCATTGGGTTTCCAAGGCGGTAAATATTTATGGAAGTAGGTTGCCCCATCTTCCTTCTGTGGAGCGGCTGGTAGGTTTGAACTGTACATCTTCTGGTTAGCAGTCAGATGCCTTAGGCACTGTACCAACAGAGCTCCTTAAGTACAGAATGTCCAAATAGAGAGGAAGTCAAGACAATTGCGAGATAGAAGAGACTGTTCTAAACTTGGGAAGAAAATAATAAACCACAGGGTAACCTCAAAGAACAGGGAAGTACCTCACTAGCTTCTAAATATTGGAAAAACTTAGAAGCTGCAATTGTTACATATTGTCTATCTGTAATCTAAACTGAAATCAGCAAATTATCTTCTCTTCTTTTCCTTTGTTCCCCCCCATACTCTAAAATAAGCTGCATCAAACATTAAAACAAAAAATAGTTGACAAGAATATTCATACTGTGACCAAAAAATATCATAGTAAGTCAGTACACAAGTGGAAATCAATTCTCTTGAACATTTGTTAAAACTACATAAGCATTATTATTGCATGTGGGGTGAAATAGTCTTGTTTCAAACTGTTTTGTCTAGTGTACTGGTAACAGTTACTTATCATAATGTTGCCCCTGTTGTTTGGAGAAGTTATCATCAGTAAACACTATAATATAACAAGATTAAAACCCAATCCAAGCCTGCAAAATAGTTTGGGAAACAAGTACAGAGAAAGATCATGTTTTTTCATCTGTGTATTCCCAACACATCACATTAGGCCTGACTCAGAATAGATGCTTAATTAATACCTTTTGACTAAATGAATGAACATATATATGAACAGGCAGATGCTCAAGCTTATCTTTGCCTTTGCCTCTTCTATTGTAGTAAAGAGATTCAAGAGGTATTTATTACAGAGGTTCTGTTTTGATATTTACCAATGATAAAATATATCATTCAAACATATTAACTGGTAATTCTATCACTAGGTCCCAGAATTGTCTATATTTATTTTAAAATATATTCAGTAAAGACCTGATTTTCGGGGTTCTGGCAAGATGGCGGACTAGGCAGAAGGATTGCACAGACCCTCTTCAACAAAGTAAAGGGAAACCAATTAACACAGACACAGAAGATAATC
>NW_006921913.1:1724560-1732272 GCF_000298275.1 Orycteropus afer afer
GGAGGGATGGACACTGGGAAGAGGTAACTATGGGGAGGAAGTGGGAGGGGAGCTGTTGCATTGTAAATTTTGGTCAATGACATGAGACAAAGTATATTATGTGAACTGCTGTATGAAAAGTGAATTTACTCTGTAAATCTTCACCCAAATCCTAAAAAAAAAAAAAAGAACTGATTTTCTTTTTTGTAAATACATTTGGAAAGAAGCTATAAATATTATGTATATAAATGACAAGATGCTAGACTGGAGATGCTCTGTCAGAATACATATGTTTATGCATCTGCACTCTTGATATGGAGATTGGTGGTTCAGTGGTAGAATTGTTACCTCTCATGAAAAAGACTCAGGTTGGATTCCCAGCCAATGCACCTCATTTGCAACCACTACCCATCTGCCTCTGGAGGCTTATGTGTTGCTATGATGCTGGACAGGTTTCCGTGGTGCTTCAAGACGAAGATTAGGAATAAAGGTCTGGCAATCTACAACCCTATGGATCACAATGGTCTGACTCACAGCCAGTCATGGGGATGGCACAGGACCAGGCTGCTTTTTGTTCTGTGCATGGGGTCCTTGTGAGTCAGGGACTGACTTCTACAGCAGCTAACAATAGTCTTTATGTCATAATTGAGGCTAAAGTTAGCAAAAGGTCTATTTCAAAACATTATGCGGAGTGAAATTAGTCAATCACAGAAGGACAAACATTATACAATTCCACTTATATGAAATAGGCAAATGTATGGAGACCAAGGTTTTTTATTCTTAAAAAAAAAGTGGGCAGCAGGGAGGAAGGGGGAGTATTTGTACAAGGGGCAAAGTTTCTGTTAATGGTGGCAGAACAATTTGAAAATGGATAGTGGTGATGGTTGTACAACATGACAAATGTAACCAATGTCACTGAATTGTACATTAGAAAAATGTTGAATTGAAAAATGTTTATATATATTAAAATTTTTTTAAAAATTGTCATTGCCCATCCAGCAATGGATATGGCAACAACTTGACAAAGGAGGTGTGCTGCGTACCAGGCAAACTGGGTTGGCATCTCATATGATGAAATGAGCTATCACAGCCTGTATCTCAAAAATGAACAATTTCCTTTGGTCCGCTTCTATAGTCAACCACCCACTTGTCTTAATTTGATTTCTTTGGTAAGTTTATCTACTAGATAGAGAATGTATTTACAGGCTGATGGGACTGTCTGGTCTGCTTGGCAGCTATAATTGAAAAGTAAATTAATACATTGTTTTTCAAGTGTACGTTAGTCTCCTGTAAGTTTTATTAAGTTGGCTATCCTAACTAAAATCCTTATTGCCTTCAGTGAGTGTGTTCTCAATGTCTCAAATCATAAGCTGAAAGGGCAGATCTTGGACCCTGGTAACCTCACTAGCAGACATACCCTGGGAGCCCCAAATTGGCTTACTGGCCTCTAATCAAAACCATTGTAATTACTAGCCCTCAGGGAGCCACTGAATCCCAGAGCCCATGGTTACCACTTACTCTGTGAATTCCTTAATAACTCTGCCAAGGTCATCAGTGTCTCCTACAAAGCTTCTAATAAATCCAGAGATAGTTTTCTCAAAATGAAGCATGTTAGAGCCTCTGCTGCATTCTATCCATAATGCAACTTTCAACTCCAAGAATCCCTGTTACGAGAAGAATGGCAGAAGAAGTATGAAAAGGAGGTGGAGAGATGAGCATTACAAGAGATTACTGAAGAGAGACAGAAAGGAAAGGGGGGCACGGAGGAGCAGTAGAGACAGAAAAATAGGGAGAGGAAGTGAGACAGTGAGAAATAGAGAGAGAAAGGAGGAAGGAAGGGAGAGAAAGAGACAGAAAAGCAGAGAAAAGAAGAAAGGTAGGACTGTGGGTTCAGGGGTCAATTAGCTGGAATCTGAATCTTATTTCTATTACTTACTAGCTATGTAAACTTGGGCAAGTTACTTGGTGCTTTAATGTCCTCATCTGAAAAATGGGGCTAACAACAAGATCTACTTCATATCTTATGACAATTAACTCTAAAACAACCAAACTCATTGCCATCCAGTGGGTTCTGCATCATAGCGACCCCCTTAAGGTTTCCAAAGTGATTATCTCTCCGGAAGTAGATTGCCCAGTCTTCCTTCTGAGGGGTGGCTGTTGGGTTTGAACCACCAGCCTTCTGGTGTAGCCTTAGGCATTACAACACTAGAGCTCCTTCTTATGAGGATTAAGTGAGTTTATAAGAAAAAGTACTTAGAACAATGCCTGGAACATTGGAAATGATTTTACATTTTATCCCTAATCAGTTTGTCAGATTTCACTTTTGCATTTTGCTATTAAGACTATAAAAACCCTAAAACCATTTTTTAAATGAAGAAAGTAACTAAAAGCATAGTGCCCACTGATTATGAAGACAGTATTTATTTCCTTAAGTATAAAAGTAACAAATAAGGTATGCTTTTTAAATTTGAATGTGCATATGATTCAGCTGGGCATCTAGTTAAAATACAGATTCTGATTCCATGGGTCAGATAGGACTTGAAATTCTGCATTTCTAACAAGCTCCTGATGCTCCTGGTCTAGTTACTCCAAGTGTGGTTCACAGAACAGCCAGGTTACAGACTGTCTTGATTCAAAGGGAAAAATAGCTAAGAGAAGGAAAGGCAAGTATACAATGTCTGTAAACCAGAGATAATATTTACCATGAATGCTTTTTGTGAGGATGTAATGAAATAATCAATGTTATATGCTAGGAAAATGGCCATCAATAGGAAAAGCAGGCCACAGTCAGTATACTATGATTGCTGAGAGGTCATTACAGGTATGCCTAAGATTGCACAATAAAGATATTACTCAAGAGTTTCTATATTTTAAGCTGAATTTGTGTACTTTTCACTAATATATCAAGTTCATTTAAGGAGTATTTTAAAGAAATCCTGCCAATAATTTTGCTATGTAATACATTCTGGTAGGAGAAAAATTCAATTATTTTAGAAGCATATATATTGGGAAGGGAAAATCCTCTACTTCAACCTTCCACTCTCAAGCCCCAGGAATAAACATTGTTAAGAATTTGGTGTGATACTTTCAAACATTTTTCTATTATTCTATGTACACATGTAAGGTTTTTCTTCAGAAAATGCAGTCATACAGTACTGTAATGCAACTTTCATTAAAAAATACATCAAAATATTTAAAAATACAAAATATGTTACAAACATCTTTCCATGTTAATACATAGAAATTTCATCTCATTCTGGTCAGTGATTGCATAGGATTCTAACATACCGTAATTTATTTACTTTATTTACTCATTCCCTATTGCAATGCTTTTAGAACGTCTCTAATTATTTACTATTACAAAAAAAAAAAGCTATGATGAAATTTCTTGTTATCAAATTATCTTTCTGTTTGTGTGTTTGTGTGCTTGGTTATCTCATTGTACTTGAAAAAGCATTTATAGAAATATCTTGAGAAGTAGGATGAAGATAACTTCCTCCAGAGAATAAATACACAAACAAAACAAAACAAAAACTCACTGCTAGTCGGTTCCACCTCATTGCAACCCCTCCTTGAGTTCCCAAGGCGGTATCTCTACAGAAGTAGATTGCCCGTTCTTCCTTCCAAGGAGAGGGTTTGAACTGCCTGCCTTCTGGTTAGCAGTCAGATGCCTTAGGCACTACGCCACCAGAGCTCCTATATTGTGGAATACATCTGTAATATGGTTCCTAGAAGTGGAGTTGCTGTAATGAAAGAGGTGCATCACCTGGATTTTGAAAACTGCCAAACTACCTTTCAAAAAGACTCTTAATGTAGACTTCAACTGATGGTCCATGAACCAGCCCATATATGTCTACACTGGTCAAATGCTTATTTGCAATCATTTAAATGTTTCAATAATTTGACTGCAAAAAGGCATCCTTTTATCGTTTTAACTTCATTATTTTCTTGATCACTAGTGGAATTTATCATCTTTTATAATGTGACTAGCCATTTTAATTTCTTCTATGAATTGCCTATTTATATAACTTGTCATTTTTTCTCCTGTTTTTGTGTGTGTTTGATGTTGTTATTGTTGGAGTTCTGTGTATATTAGAAATTAATAGCACTTTATCAGATGTTACAAAAATTTGCTGGTTTACCATCTTTTGAGGTTTTATGATATCTGCTGCTGTGTAGAACTTTTAAATTTTTATACAGAAAAACATTTCTCTTATAGATCCTTGGTTTTGTCTTGCTTAGGAAAATTTGTCCTCTCTTCAAATAATAAAACATTTGCCTTTTTTTTGTTTTTGTTTTAACATTTACATCTTTGATCATAATGGGGGGGCCACTCAATTGTTTTAAAATATACACCTATTTGAGATTTTCCTGCTGGTTTTCTGGTTTCATCAATATGAAATTATCATTGCTACAGGAAAAAGGAAGGTATATTATGTGAAATACCTGAATAACCTAAAAAGCACATATACTATGGCCCTAACCTTTTCTATACATGGCTTTCATTTAATCTATTTTCATACTGATGACCAAATATACTTTCTGTGGTAGTTAAGTTTGTGTGTCAACTTGGCTAGTCCTGGTTGAGTAGCTGGGCAGTTGGATGTAGTTATTCCCCAAGATGAGACTGGTAATCAACTCCATGGTGGAATCTACTGTGAGCAGCTGAGTAGCTGCTTTAGGAATGTAGTCTGCTTCCTGTACATAAGGAGAAGTCTTCAGGAATGGTCTCTCGCTTAAGGCACTCTTGAACCCTGAATGTAGCCATCTCTTTATTGAACAGCCTACCATGCTCTGCCGACCTTGGGACTTTCAATGGACTTGAATTAATGGCCTGCCATGTGGTTTGGTAACATCAGGACTGTGTCTTTTTACTTGTCAACCTTGGGCTTGTCAGTCTCAGCAGCCAGCAGCTATCTGCATGAAGAAAAGCCTCTAGCTTCAGTGGGCTGGGAGTAGGAGGCAGAGCTAAAGTCCAAAGTTAAGGGGCTTTCACCCAGCCCCTACAGCCTGGCACTTTGAACTCAGACTTAAAGGCTCCAAACTGTAAGAGAATAAACTCCTGTTTATTAAAGCCAAGCCATTTGTGGTATATTCCTGTCAGAGCAGCACTAGGTAACCAGAACAGAATATGGTACCAAGAGTGCAGGGTGCTGCTCTGACAGCTATCTAAAATGTGGAAACAGGAGTGGAGTGTGTCCTTGACCTGAGACCCTGACAGAGACCCTGGTATGCAGCATGAGAGATGGCAGCAGCAGAACCAAGAGACCACTATAAGAGACGGCAGGAGCAGAACCAAGAGACCAGCATTAAACAGCAACAGGCTTACCAGCTCACAGAGAAGAAATCTGGGTGCCATTGGGTAGGTGGCTTCTTGGTGGAGTGGGTTGCCTTCGGATATTAATTGGTAGAAGAGACCGGCATGAAATGGAGTAGCAGGTTGGTCAACCCACAGAGCAAGAAAGCTGAGTGCTTTTGAGGCAGGAAGATTTCTTATGGAGTGGATTGTCTTCAGCATTAATCAGCAGAAGCAGAGAGACCAAGGAAACAGGAAGCAGAGCTGCCTCAGCCTCAAGGGTAGGACCATGCTCTTTGGGGGTGAGACAACCACAGCCCCCTATGTTTCAAAGAACCAGACCTTCACCAACTTGGTTCTGGAGTGTGGGGCTGCTTGTTCATGTGAGCCAGTGGGATGGAGCCATAGCTGCTGCCAAGAGTGAGGGGGCGGGGCTGCCATGCCCAAGAGGGAGAGGAATGGGGCCCACTAGACCAAGGGGGTGAGGTCACTGCTCAGGAACTAGGGGACTGGAGCACCCAGTGAAGGAGAACTGTACAGATCCCACCCATTGAAGATCTGTACAGGTGCCAAATTGACAAGGGGTGGAATTGGGGTAGTTAAGTTTGTGTGTCAACTTGGCTAGGCCTGGTTGAGTAGCTGGGCAGCTGGGTGTCGTTTTCCCCAAGATGAGACTGGTAATCAACTCCATGGTGGAATCTACTGTGAACAGCTGAGTAGCTGCTTTAGGGATGTAGTTGGCTTCCTGTATATACGGAGAAGTCTTGGGGAATGGCCTCTCACTTATGGCACGCTTGAACCCTGAATGTAGCTTTGTCTTTGCTCAGTAGCCTGCCATGTTCTGCCAGTCTTGGGACTTTCAATGTACTTGAATTAATGGCCTGCCATGCAGTTTGGTACCATTGGGACTGTGCCTTTTTACTTGTCAACCTTGGGCTTGTCAGTCTCAGCAGCCAGCAGCTATCTGCATGAAGAAAAGCCTCTACCTTCAGTGGGCCAGGCATAAGAGGCAGAGCTGGACCCCAAGGTTGAGGGGCTTTCACCTAGCCCCTAGAGCCTGGCACTTTGAACTCGGACTGAAAGGCTCCAAACTGTTAAGAGAATAAACTCTTGTTTATTAAAGCCATCCCATTTGTGGTGTTTTCCTGTCAGAGTAGCACTAGGTAACCAGAACACTTTCATAAACCATGTGTCATGAATTGAATTGTGTCACCAAAAAATATGTGTCACTTTGGCCAGGACATGATTCTAAGTGGTTTGGCCATTATATAATGATGTGACAGTTATGTAATAATGTAATCATTCCCCATGATGTGATCTGATGTGACTAGTCGATCAGTTGTAAGGGGATTAGGGTAGGATGTAACACCTTACTCAAGCCACAGCCCTGCTCAGGTGTAAGGGTAGTGTTTCCCTGGGGTGTGATCTGCATCACCTTTTATCTTACAAGAGATAAAAGGACACAGAAGCAAGCAGAAAAGCAGGGACTTGACTACCACCAAGAAAGAAGAGCTGAGAGTGAAGTCTGTCCTTTGGACCCAGGGTTCCTGTTCTGAGAATCTCCTAGACCCAGGGGAAGACTGATACCAAGATGCATGGAGATCTGCAAAGAATGCAGAACTCGTAAGTGTCTAAAAGAGATGAAGACCTTTCTCTAGAGCCAACAAAGAAAGGTTCCCCTAGAGCTGGCATCCTGAATCCAGAACTCTAGCCTCCTAAACAGTGTAAGAATAAATGTGTTTGTTAAAGCTATCTAGTTGGGGTATTTCTGTTATACCAGAACTAGATAACTAAGACACTATGTAATTACCAAGCAATTGTAAATTAATATTAGTTATTGCATATTTGGTTCTGCTTGTATGCAATCCATCTATGAAAGGGCTGATTCAGTACTACAGAAGAGAATTCCCTTCAAGTTTCTGCTTAAACATCATCTCTTTAAGAAACTTTCCTTGCCCATCCTATCAAACGTCACCTCCCTACATCCTTTTGCCCTGCTTTATTTTTCTTTACAATTGTTACTTCTATCTGAAAAATTATGTACTTATGTATATCTCCCTATGAGAGCAAGGGTTTTATCTTATTCACCACTATATCTCCAGTATCTAGAATAATTAGATATCCATTGAATAAGTTACTGAAGAAATAGTTTAAAACAATTAGTATAATCAAGTTAAATATACTAAATATTAGATGTGTTAGAAAAGATGACCGTATCCTGTCAGTGACTGCATTAAGGACAGTTAACCATGTGCTGAAGAAAAAGTAAAGAACATGCTTGATTGACGTAAGACTGCACATTACTTTAGAATAATGAAATCTTTATTTATTTTATTTTATTTTATTTTTAATTATATTTTGATTTGGGTGAAGATTTACAGAGTAAATTCACTTTTCATACAGCAGTTCACATATACTTTGTCTCATGACATTGACC
>NW_006921913.1:1736961-1739755 GCF_000298275.1 Orycteropus afer afer
GGATTCCATCCTTTTCTCTGTTTTGGAATACTTTGAGTAGGGTTGGTATCACTTCTTCTCTGAATGTTTTGTAGAATTCTCCAGTGAAACGGTCTGGGCCAGGACTTTTTTTAGTTGGTAATTTTTTGATGACCTGTTCAATTTCTTCTTTTGTAGAATAATGAAATCTTAACCTAAAAATCAGACTATACAGTTTGTCCACTTTGTTTTTGTGTTTTACTCCTTACAGGGGCTTGCTAGATACATAAGTGCACATCTATATAATGGAATACCAAGCACCATTAGGAAAAGATGTGATTCAAGTATTTTGTTGATATAAAAAAAAGTTTATGTGGAAAAAGGGCAAATATTAATTGCATGATTCCCTTTTATACAAAGAAAATACCTACACATATATACAAAGGCAAACATGCTTTCTCTGAAAGTACATACATCAAAACATTAACTATAATTATATCGGAGCTCTGGTGATGTAGTTCCTAAGGCATTTGACTGCTAACCAGAAAGCTGGTGGTTCAAACCCACCAGCCATTCCTCGGAAGGAAGACTGGGCAATCTACTTCCGTAGAGATACTGCCTTGGAAACCCAGGGAGGGGTCGCTGTGAGTGGAATTAACTCAACAGCAGTGAGTTTAATTTTTTTGAATGTGATAATATTTTATTTTTGTATTCTTCCTTCTCCATATTTTGTTTCTTTAAATATTTACTTAAAAAGAAAAAAATGTTTTAAAGGATTGTACTAATGGAGATTGAATGGGTTTGCAATCAGCATTCAACCCAATCTCCTCCTCCTAGAATGCCTTCCATTGCTGCTGACACTGGAAAACTAAAATCTAATTTCCCAAACTCCCTTACAACAAAGCTCCTGTTTGAAGCTTTAGCTATTTTGGGTTGGCATGTTTGGCCACAGAGAGGTTGAATTTTTCTGCATTACAGTGTAGTCACTGGGTACCAATCAGAATTGTGACAGCTTCCTTATTCCTGGAACACAGCTATGGCAGCATTTTCAAACAGGGATAATTCCAGTAGTGCACTGACTCTTGGGCTATTGCAGATATAGTATGTTTTGCAGGCAGTCATTTCTGGAGACCCACACTTCAGCCTACTCCTCTAAATCTTCCAATGACTTTGTAAGAAACTAAATAGTTTCAAAATTCTCAACATTAATCCCCATTTCTTAAAATAGGTACAGTGGTAACCAGAACAAGTCATAGCTAAAATAAAAATAAAAAATTGTGTATTGTTGAGTTACCAAATAATATACACTACATAACCCATTTTGGAGTAGGGGAAAGCAAAAACAAGTGCATTTAAAAAAAAAAAAGAAAGAAAAGAAAGAAAACCCACTGCCATCGAGTCAATTTCAACTCATAGGGACCCTCTAGGACACAGAACTGCCCCCATAGGTTTCCCAAGACAGTAAATCTTTATGGAAGCAGACTGCTACATCTTTTTCCCTTGGTGGCTGGTGCGTTTGAATAGCCCAACTTTTGGTTAGCAGCCAAATGCTTTCCAAATGCTTTAACTACTAAGCTACCAGAGCTCCTTAAATCATGTGCATACAAACAGAGGAAAAAAAAAAAGGATCACTAAATACAGTGAAATGTTAACATGATCATCCTGGTCGTTGATGGTAGTAAACTTATGTGTAATTTAAATTTGTATTTATCTTTTTCTCTAACTTTTTCCTTTTTCAGGGGAAAATCTTAAGGGCCATTTTTTTTCCCCCAACCAAAAGAAACAAAATTCTCTGATTGGAAAAAAATCATTTCTGAATATATGCAGAATGTTACAGGCAAATATGAGGATTAACTAAAGGTGTTCATTTGTATCTAATACCACAGTACACACAGAAGTATATATCATGGTCCTGAACAGGGTAGTAGTGAAAGTGGCCCACATTTCATGATCCCAAAACAGTTCTGTGTATATTCCAGTGGCAAAGTGGAGTGGACTTCTGTCTGCTAGTAAAAGGAACCCTTAGAAACTAAACATATAAGGTAAAACTAGCCAGTGCCCCAGCTGTTGGCAAGTTTGGTTTTTTTTTTTTTAATAACAGAAGTATATCTCTTAGAATTGACTGTTGTTGTTGTTATGTGCCGTCAAGTCAAACCCAACTCATAGCGACCCCTCCTTGGGTTTCCGAGGCAGTATCACTACGGAAGTAGGATTGCCCATCCTTCCTTCCGAGGAGTGGCTGGTGGGTTTGAACCGCCAGCCATCTGGTTAGCAGGCAAGTGTCTTAGCCACTATGCTACCTGACTAGCTATTTTTAAAGGCATAAAACAGAATGGAAATATCTTCATCTACCCAATCATTAAATGAGATTTTAGGAAAGAAAGGGCAAAACTGAAATGAACCAGGAGACTTTCTTTCAATTTTTTAACTTTGCACTTAACTAACCTTCGTCTATTTCTGAATCGCTTTTTATTCTTCCATTTTCTATTCACAAGCTTTGAGTTGGCATCAACTTGATGGCAACTAACAAACTTCAGGCCTTAGTTTCAAATTAGCAATATGTAGTACCTGACAAGGACAAGTCATACTTCTTTATTCACTGGCAGAACAACCATGAAGTGTCACAACATATTTGCAATCATCACAGTAGATAAACCATATGCTGTGGAAATTCCTTAAGATTGATTAGAATTAGATTGGTTAATAAAGCTATGTGGTGGTTAAGTTTGTGTGTCAACTTGGCTAGGCCTGGTTGAGTGGCTGGGCAGCTGGATGTAGTATTCCCCATGATGAGACTGGTAATCAACTCCATGGTGGAATCTACTGGGAGCAGCTG
>NW_006921913.1:1739855-1743109 GCF_000298275.1 Orycteropus afer afer
TGGCACACTTGGACCCTGCATGTAGCCATGTTATTGTTCAGCAGCCTGCCAAGCTCTGCCCACATTGGGACTTACAGTGGACTTGAATTAATGGCCTGCTGTGTGGTTTGGTAACACTGGGACTGTGCCATTTTATTTGTTGACCTTGGGCTTGTTAGCCTCAGCAGCCAGTAGCTGCCCGAGTGAAGAGATGCTTCTAGCTTCAGTGGGCTGAGAGCAAGAGGCAGAGCAGAAGCTCAAGGTCAAGGGGCTTTCACCCAGCCCCTAGAGCCTGGCACTTTGAACTTGGACTTCTAGACTCCCAAACTGTAAGAGAATAAACTCCTGTTTGTTAAGGTCATCCCATTTGTGGTATATTCCTATCAGAGCAGCACTAGGTAACCACAACAAGCTATTTTTAAAATGTCAAGGTTTGATACTGTTTACTCTTAGTAGTGCCCATCAATGGTAAGTTTTTAATTTTGATAAACTCTTAAATTTACTGTTAACTGCTTTCTGCGACTTAAGAAACATCTGGCCGTGTTTCAAAGATGGAGTCTCGCCAGTGAGCAGCACACTTTTTTTTCCCTCTGGCATGTAAGGACTTTGAAAACTAGGTACAACAGTTTGAATTAGGAACTTTGGTGCTCTTAACAGCTCACTGATTCAGAGTGCACCAAACACAGAAGAGCACAATTAGAGGAAAGGCACAGGGAGATTATTTAGGAAAGAGCTACTGGTGGAGGACGGATGGGCACCTGAGAAAGGCCATTAGAAACTTTCCTGGGGCAGTCACTGTTTGCCGGCGAGGGTGGCTACCTGAGATCCCCAAGCCAAGAAGGAACACACCTTACAGCTGCATACCAGCAACCACTACAATATTCCAGCAGGCAGTGGCAGAGACCTGCCTCCAGCAGCTGATTTTGTTGGTAATTTGGGTTGTCTGGGTGCAGGTGGGCACAGGCATTACTGCTGAAATTCAGGCGGAGATCTCACTGTTGTGCCAGAAAGGCTAGCTCCCTCCCCTCCCAGCGGATCACAGACCGGGCTTGGGTCAGACTGGGAGACACCATACTTTTCTTTGCCATGGATATCGGGACAGCAGGTCACTAGCAGGTACTCCCCCGACTCCAACACAGCTGAAATTGCGTGCATCTTTGGCGCCACAGGTGGGCAGTATCACAGACAAACTCCAGAGCCGGCCATTAGCGTTCTGGCGGGATTGCGTCAGCACTGCGGGCAGACAGGGCACAGAGAGCGAAGAAACTGCAGCTGAGTGTGGTCCCACGAATTTTGCCTTGGAGCCATTCTTTGATGCTGTGGGGCCATGGAGGTGAGGTCTTTGAGTGTGCCTGAAATTGGCGGAAATTTGCGATGCTCTAACAATAGGAATCTTTCCTAAGGTTGAGCCGTGGTTTTGCAAATAAATACGTCATCAATAATAGCCTGCTTGAAGCCCTAGAAACCAACCCTACCAACACGAAGCTTTCCTTCTTCTGCTCCCACCTTCTCCGCCAATAACTTCACTCATTCAGTAGAAGAAACCATATTCAGCCAATTACCATAAAACCTCCCACTTCAAACTCTAAACCTCTTGACGAAAAACAGAAACACATACCCACACTACACACAGTGATTCCACCATCACAAAGAAAACAGCAGAGTGACCCAACACACCTGAATCAATAATAAAACAAAATGCACCAGCTTCACCTTTTCAAAATATTAAACCAAGACAAAACAAATCAACACGTAACCAGCAGATAGAGACAACCTAAAGAGACAGCGCTCTACCATATTCCAGGGGCTTAAGAAGAGGCTCTGCTTTCCAGTAACCCCAAGAACTCTCTGGACCTGCACTACATGACTGAAAAGGTCCTAGTTTACAACTTTTTTTTTTTTTTAACTCTCTCTCATGGTTAACCCTGTTCCTTGCTTTTTTTTTTTTTTTCCTGTTAGTTTGTTTTCTTTCTTCATTATTCTCCTTCTCTACCTTTTTCTCTTAGTGATCTATCCCCAGATATTGCATATTTGCCTGTTTTCTTCTTTTCTCCACTGTTTCTTTTTTCAGGTTACAGCTCCTGTGTGATTTCAGGGTGTATTTTTTGTCCATATGCTTTTAGTTTTTTCGATGGTTATTCAATTGTAATTTTTGCCTAACTGACTGAGAGATAGCAGTAGTCCCCATAAGATACAAGTACACCCACACCTCCTGCCACTTCACTTACTGAGCAAGAGGCAGCACCTCCTTCTCCACTAACGGGCCAATGATAAAAAACCACCAAGAAGAGCCTGAATCACCCTTGGTTGATCTTCACAAACAATTAACAGAGATCTTAAAACAATACCACGATGTCTCAGTGACAACAGACCATCACAGTCCACACAAAGAAACAAGATAAAGTGGTAGAAACAAGGGAACAGGATACAGACCCAGAACACATCCCTTAGCAGCACTGGAACTCTCTGATAAGGAATTAAAAAAAAATTATATTTAGGTATCTTCAAAGGACTGAGAGACAGACCAAAGAAAGCACAGAAAAAACCTTAGAATTTTGGAAGAAAATACAAGAACAAAATGACAAAATAAATGAAAAGTTAGAAATGATTCTAAATCTACAGATAGAAATCCAGAAGATTAATACTAAATTGTTAGAAATAGATAACACACTGGAAGGGCAAAGGGTTAGAATTGATGCAATGGAAGACAGAATTAATGAGATTGAAGACAAATACCTGAATACTTCTTTGGAAAGAGGCCAGAAAAAAATCAAAACAAAATGAAGAAAGCCTAAGGTTCATGTGGGATATCATCAAAAGAAATAATCTACGTGTCACTGGAATGCCAGAACAGGAAGAGAAAAATAAAACCACTGAGAAAATTGTCCAAGATTTTCTGGAGGAGAACTTCCCTGATATGATGAGAGAACATATCCATTCAGGAAGTCCAACGAACCCCAAACAGGATAGACCCCAAAAGAAAATCACCAAGACACATCATCATCAAGCTCACCAAAACAAAGGACAAAGACAGAATCCTGACAGTAGCACAGGAAAAACAAAAAGTTACATAAAAAGGTCATCCAGTAAGAATAAACTCTGATTTCTCAGCAAAGACCATGCAAGCGAGAAGACAATGGGATGGTATATATAAAACCGTGAAGGAGAAAGATTTTCGCCAAGAATTATATACCCAGCAAAATTGTCCCTCAAATATGATGGTGAAATTAGGAGATTTCCAGATAAGCAGAAACTAAGGGAATTTGTTAAAACCA
>NW_006921913.1:1746929-1791556 GCF_000298275.1 Orycteropus afer afer
AATGGGCAGAAGACATGAATAGACACTTCACCAAGGAGGATATTCAAGTGGCCAACAAACATATGAAGAAATGCTCACAATCACTAGCTACTAGAGAGATGCAAATCAAAACAACAATGAGATACCATCTTGCTCTAGCAGTAGTAGCAAAGTTCAAGGAGACAGAAAATAACAAATGCTGGTGAGGATGTGGAGAGATTGGGACTCTCATACACTGCTGGTGGCACTGTAAAATGGTACAACCATTGTAGAAAGCACTATGGCGATTCCTTCAAAAGTTGGAACTAGAAGTACCATTTGACCCAGCCATCCCATTACTAGGTATATACCCTAAAGAAGTGAGAGCCATGACAAGAACAGACATATGCACACCCCTGTTCATCACAGCACTATTTACAATAGCCAAAAGATGGAAACAACCTAGGTGTCCATCAACTGAGGAACGGATATCCAAACTATGGTACATACACACAATGGAATACTATGCAACCCTAAATAATAATGTAGAATCTGCGAAACACTGCATAACGTGGATGAACTTGGAGGACATTATGCTGAGTGAAATAAGTCAATCACAAAAGGACAAATATGGTATTAGTCCGTTACTGTTATTGTCAAGGAAACATTTATCTATGGAAGACCATTTTCTTGGTTACCAGGGGTGGGAGGGGAGGGGAGGAAATACCGTTAGATAGATAGAGATAAGTTTTGATTTGGGTGTAGAAAAGGGCAATGTACCAAGTGTGTGTGATCAATATAGTGGCATTGAGGAAGAGAAAGACATAGAGAGGTATGTGGGAAATACAGACAACAAAGATGAACCCTTTTGTGCATACAGTATGACGTGGTCAGTGAAGGCAAACATGGGTATATGGGTGGATAGACGAGTGGACAGGCTGAAATATTAGGTATGTATATGAAGCGGAGAGTACACTCAAGAACATGTATAGGGTTGGCAGACAATGGTCCAATAACTTTATGTGTATGATCTGAATTTCCAGGTGTATAATGGGGCTGACAAGGGGCAAGGTTGTAGTCACTGCTTGGTCACAGCCAGCTACCCAGAGGGATTGAGTAGTTGAACCTGTGGGCTTGGGACCACAGTCACTGAGGACATCAAGCTCAATTGGCATAACATACTACACAAAACATTGTTCCACCTCCTACTGTGCCAAGTAGGGACTGAGATCTTAAAAGCTTGCAAGCTGCCACCTAGATGCAACAAGGGGTCTCTCCTCGTCCAGAGCCAAGAATGAAGAAAACCAAAAATTCATGGAAACAATTAGTCCTAGCAACTGATACACCATCCAATCTGCAGCCTATACAACTATGAGACCAGAAGAAATAGATGGTGCTTGGCTACTACTGTCAACCACTTAGAAGAGGATCTTTGTAGGAGATCCTGGAAAGACAGGGAGAACAATGTGGAACAAAACTCAAAATCATTTGGAAAAAAAAAGAAAGGAACAGGTTTGCTGGCCCGATGGAGGCTGGTGGAACCACTAAGACCATGGCCCCTAGCTGCCCTTCAGGGCTGGAATTGAACGCACACCTGTGGCTTCCAGCCAAACAATAGACAGGCATATCAGTTGAGCATTTACCTGAGGTAGATACACTCCTTGGAGAGAACAAGCATGAGAGAAAGAAGGGCTGCTCAGGCACAGGGAGACAGCTCAGGGGGTAGGAGTACATGGAGAGATGGACATAGGGAAGAGATAACTATCAGGAGGAAGTGGGAGGGGAGATGTTGCACTGTGCTAAATTGTGGTCAATGTCATGAGACAAAGTGTATGTGAACTGCTGTATGGTAAGTGTATCTGCTCTGTAAATTTTCACCCAAATCACAAAAAAAAAGGAAGAAAGAAACATATGGCCACCCCCAAGTCACAAATGTAGTCTATATTTCCCTCTAAAATGCTTTACATTCTAGCTACATTTAGGTCTAGGACCTATTTCAAATTCATTTTTGTGCATGTTATGTGGTAAAGGATCAAGGTTCATTTTTTTCCACATGGATATTCAGTTATTCTCACTCTAATTTTTCAAAACATTTTCCTTCCTTGTTGGATCACTTTGTCACCATTGTTGAAAATCAAGTGACTATTCAAACGCAGATCTACTTCTGGGCTCTCTCTTCCATGCCATTCATTTGTTTGTCAGTCCTTACGCCAGTCCCACACTGTCCTGATTACTGGATACTGCTTACTCTTAAGGATTAGATACTCCTTGAATTGCTTTACAAAATTTAAGCCTCTATATAAAAGGCATGTAAGTTGCATATGTACCTCAAATAATCCTTAGGAAAGCATTTTTAAGAACTGAATATGGCTTTGAAAATACTCCATAATTACTACTGTATCTAGTAAAATTAATTTTCTCCAAATAACTGAAAAACTAAAAATTCTTCATGATCTTCAGTTGAAGTTATGTAAACTTGGAAGACATTTCATTAATTTTTCTAGTCTATTTCCCAAAGGTTCTTGCACTTTATTTCTGTCATTTAACACCACCACAATGTAGTAAGCTTTAAAACAACCCTTAATTCTTGTTATGAAACTGGAAGCTTAGTGAGTACACATTCTCTCTATATGTTTAAGTTTTGTCATAGTAAAACGTTAAAAAGTCGTAACTTCTGAAACATGCTTGGTACACAAAGAGGACAATTTTCTTTATGAAAAGAAGTTTTATAAAATTTCCTTTAACATTTGACTTGGAAAAGAAAATTAGAAGCAAAAGTATAATATAAAACAAAACAAAAATAGACGTAAGTCTCAAAAGCAGTAATAAACTCTATTGTGGGCAAACAATACAAGAGTTTTAGAAACTGTTGGACTGTCCTAATTTTGTTCAAACTAAGACAAAATGATTCCCTCCTCCTTTTTCAAAGCAGATAGTGTGAATTGTCACACCTACAAATATTATTATTTATAAAGATACAGTTTAACAGCTTGCAAGATGTTGCCAAACTGAGAATAACACTAAAAATCTTTAAGATTTAAAATTTGTTCCTAACTTGAAATTTTACTTTGAAGCATGATAGTCCATAAATAATTCTATAATAAATAAATAAATAAATAAATAACCCCAAACACATTAAATTTGCTAAAATAAAACCAGGATGTTTATTACCTTTTTTTTTTTTTTTTTAAATTGTGAAAATCACTAGAAATTGTGTCTTTTGTCCTTTTCAAATGAGCTGCATTAAAATCATACTTTTTCAAATAATTGGTATAGAAGATAAAATTCAGATTTAAATTCTCATAACATTTAAATATCAAAGATAGTGATACTGTTTTTTCCTTTGTTAATGATAAGAAGAAACAAGAGATCCAGTTTAAATGTATCTGACATCTATACATTTTCAGTATTTAACTGGGTTAAAGGATCAAGAGATTAATCAAAACAATTACAGGTAGAGGATATCATTTGTGCCTTTTCTAGGTTCAGTACAGTAGTTATATATCCAGAGAACCAGCAGGAATTCTCAGATACAACGTCAAATAATGGAATTTTGGCAAGCAACTCTTAACATCACCTTTATTTAATATGCACTACATGCACGATGCAGGTAGGAAAAAAGTTTATGAATCCATGCAGTAAAGACAATACAGACTGGTGCTACTGCCAAACGTGCATTGGGCCAATTAGGATGTTGCTCAAGTTTTTAATGGTTTCCATGAAATAAGTGCAGAATCAGAAATGTGTACACATCTCAAAGCATCCTCTTCATTTGGTTTCCTGAGCTTTCTTTGCATTCTGTTTTTCTTTTGCCTAGAAATTAAAGATAATATGTTACAAAATCTTAAAAGTCTACTTTAAACAGTATTAAGATAAAATGTGTCTAAGTGGGCATTTTCAAACTGAAATACTTTAGATGCATTGTTTACAAGATAACTAGAGCATTTTATAATTTGAGCAATGTGACAAACTATCATATTTTTTGCATATAAGAGGTACATATAAATAACACACGCAGGCACAGCATGCATAGGAAACTGATGCACAACAGGGGTGCATAGTTTGCAAAAACTGTAACACACACATTATTTGTGCAAAGATACAGTACTCCTAGACAATTATTCAGCTTTTCTCTGCCTTTAATGAGAAAGGATGTTGGTTTGCAGTTCTTTCTTATCTAAATTTGAAATGTATTATTAAAATTGTAATAATTTTTATAACATAATTATTCATTCCATAATCATATTCATAAATAAGTATTTTTTAAATACATTTACATATTTACCCATTTCTCATTCAAAAAAGGGTGAACAAAATACTATTTTAGTTTCTGCATATTGCAATTATGGTTAAATTAGTTTAACATAACAATGTTACCAAAGAATGGATCCTTTGGTGTCAATAAACTTTGTTTATATAATTTTTCAATAATACTGAGATGACATATACATAACATAACATGTACTATCTCAATTTCTACATGTACATTTCAGGAACACTGATGCATTTTTCAAGTTGTGCAGACAGTCTCTCTTTTTCCAAATCAGTTCACTACCATTAACATAAAAGCAACGATCCCTAGGCAAAAAACCCCCCTTTCCTGCCCCCTCTCACCCCTGGTAACTTCTAATCATCTCTGGTTTTTATATATTTGCTTATGTTATATAAGTAAGATCATAAAATATTTGTCCTTTTGTGATGGACTTATTAAATATGTTTTCAAAGTTTGTCCATAGTGGCATAAATCAGGACCTCATTTCTATTTATGGCTGAGTAGTATTCCATTGTGTGTACATACCACATTTTGTTCATCCATTGTTCTGCTGATGGACATTTCAATTGTTTCCACTTTATGGCTATTGTGAGAAGTGTTACAATTAACACAGTACATTTCTGTTTGCATTTCTGCTTTCACTTCTTTTGGCTATGTATCTAGGATTGAGACTGATGTCACATGGTAATTCTATGAGGAACTGACAAATTGTCTTCCACAATGGCTGTAGCATTTTACATTCTCATCAACAATGAATGAGGGTTCCCGTTTCTCCACAACCTTGACAACACATGTTGTTTTCCATTTTTTTAATCATTGCCATTCTAATAGGGGTGAGGTGGTATCTCATTGTAGTTTTGATTTGTATCTCTCTAGGAGCTCTGGTAGCGTAGTGCCTAAGGCACTTGACTGCTAACCGTAAGGCTGGAGGTTCAAACCCACCGGCCACTCCTCAGAAGGACGGTTGGGCAATCTACTCCCGTAGTGATACTGCCTCAGAAACCCAAGGAGCGGTCGCTATGAGTCGAGTCGAACTCGATGGCAAATAACAACAACAATGGCTAATGACATTGAGCATCTTTTCACTTACAAGGGGGTTCTGTTCCAATGACTCCCTGGTTAAGTCAGTTCTGATGTAAGTTGAATACCTCTGTCTTTTTTAGTTTTCATTATTATTGCTTTTTATGATGAGTGTCTTTTTAAATCCAATATTTGAACATCTGTGAGTGGATATCTGAGAATAATTACATCAGCAAATTACATGCTACAACGTACATATTACTAATAAGATGTTGTTGTTGTTGTTGTTGTTGTGTGCCGTCGAGTCGGCGCTGACTCATAGCGACCCCTCCTTGGGTTTCCGAGGCAGTATCACTACGGAAGTAGGATTGCCCAACCTTCCTTCTGAGGAATGGCTGGTGGGTTTGAACTGCCAGCCTTCTGGTTAGCAGGCAAGTGTCTTAGCCACTATGCTACCAGAGCTCCCAATAAGATGTACTCCCCCCCAAAAAAAGGACAAAAGACCACTATAAGTGCTATTTGTCCTAACTCCAATGCATTGTAAGTTACGGACAACCTCTACTTGATGGCAATTTAAGTATCTTCTTTGGCAAAATGTCTGTTCAAGTGCTTTGAACATTTTTTGATTTGTTTGTCTTTGTTGTTAAGTTCAATAAGTTTATATATATATATAAAATATTAGACCCTTATTAGACACATGGATCTCAAAAATTTTCTACCAATCTCTAGGTTGTCTTCTCATTTTTTTGATATAGTGTGTTGAACAAAAGTATTCATTATGAGGTCTCATTTATCTATTTTGTCTTCTGCTACTTGTGCTTCTGTCATATCTGATAATCCATTGTTAAAATCTGGCCCTGCAGCCATGCCACAATGTTTTCTTCTAAGAATTTTATGGTTTTAGTCTTCACATTTAGGCCCTTGATCCATTTTTAATTGGTTTCAGGTATGGTGTGAAGCACAGGTCCTGATTCATTCTTCTGCATGTGGAAATCCAATTTTCCCAGCATCATTTATTGAAGAGACTCTTCCTCCTTCCCCTTTGAATGGACTTAGTACCCTTCTCAAAAATCAGTTGACCACAGATGCATGGATTTATTTCTGGACTCTTAATTCTACTCCACTGCTCTATGTAAGTGATACTCTATACCAGGATAATTTAATTACTGTGGTAGGCTTACTTATGTTTAAAAAATGTTTTTACACATTACTTCATTTGATCCTCATTAAAATTATATAAGCTTTAATGCAGTAATTATATGTTTATTCTTTTCAGAGGAAGACACCAAGCCTCACAGATGTTATCAAGCTTGACCAAAGTCACACAGCTAGTACATAAGAAAACCTCAATAAGAGGTCAAAAGATACATGTTCTACAGTTGTGTTTCTCAATGTACATAACAATAATCTGAGAACCCTGGTCAAAGGCAGACTGATTCAATAAAATGCCTGAGATTTCAAATTTCTATCAAACTCCCAGATGATGCCAATTCTACTGGTCCTTGCAACACACCATGAGAAGCAAGATTTTAAAGTACTAGAATACAACGCTTTTTTCCATCATGCCACTTAAATCAGAGAGAAACCAGTAAATTAAACTCTGGCTATTAAAGAATAAAAAAAAAAAAAAAAAGAAAGAAAACTTCCTTCTATAAGAGATAGGATAATTAGAACAATTATAATCTTTTTTAATAATTCATTAAGTAATATAGTTCCTAAATAATAGTATGATAAAACTGAGTGCTGTACCTTACTTACAGTTAATATATTAAGGGCAAATATATTTATGTGTCATATAACAAAGTAATAAAATTAATTGCTTATAAGCATAACTTGTAATTTGAAATGTCAATAATTTCTCAGACATTAATGCTAAACAAAGAGCTTTTCTGTTTTTTAATAATAAAAATATAATTTGATTTTAGACATAATTGAAATGTAAGTATGTTCTCCTTCCCTTATTGATTTATCTAGATATACATAAGAGAATGTTTAGTAAATTAAATAAGAATGTAATTACTGGTTATGATGTAAACTTGACAATATAGGTAAGTTATCAAAGACATACAATGCAGAGAGTATCCACATATTTATTAATCTGTATAATTCAGATTAAAATGAAGGAATACACAAAATAAATTCAAAATAATTACCACCCTTATTTGAGCACTTATTGTGTACTTTATAGATATAATCTCATTTAATCCTCAAGAATGTGTAATATGTATGATTCTCAATTTCCAGATGAGGAAATATAGGCTCTAAGAAAGTAAATAACTTACCTTAACACATCAACTAATAAGTAACATTATCTTAGATTTACACTCAAAGCCTGTACTCTCTTCTGCTTTTATTTAAAAAATTAAAAACACTACATTTCTAAATAGAAAAGCAAAATACACAGTGAAAAAATACTTTCCTTCTCAATAGTGTGTCAATAAGAAACTAAAAATTACTGACTCAAGTACAAATAATTCTGTAATCATAGATAGTAATGTACAGATTACTGTAATTTACTATTCTTCTACCTTACTTCTATTAAGGGATAGAAAAAGAAATTTCTCAAAGCTAATTACTTATTTATCACCAACTGAATCATAGTGTCTTAGTTAAAAAAAAAAGGATGGTGGTGGTAAAATTCACTATTGTGAGGTTGCTTTGTCCCCCTAGCAAAAAGAATCTGTAATTTTTCATTATAGTAGGCTCTGATACTGAACAGGTTTCAGCAAACCTTGCCTAACTAAGATGGCTGAAGAACAAAGGCCTGGTGAACTACCTCTGAAAAATCAGCCAATGAAAACCCTATGGATCACAATGGTCCAGCCTGCAAGGATCATGGGGATGGCACAAGATCCGGCAGTGTTTCGTTCCACTGTGCATGGGGTTACCATGCGTCAGTGGCCAACTCAACAGCAGCTAACCACACTGGTTTTCAACAAACTCGAGATACACAGTATTTCAGAATTACATATAAAGGCTGAGATAAGAATGATAAAAGAATAAATATATCTGAATAAATAAAAATCTGACAAATAGAATTCCAATCTCACTGATTTTTATATTTTTAAGAAAGAGTTTTGGTGTGTGTTACGTGAAATTTTACAACTGATATACTGATATATTTTCATTTTACAATGATGTATTTTCAGGTTACCTCCTGAGCGTTTTTTTGTATGTTTAATTATCTCATCAGATAAGGGTAGAAACCCCATATAACAAAACCATTTATAAGGCAAGAGATTTACTCTGATATAATTTAACTGGGAGCTCTGGTAGCATAGTGCCTAAGGCACTTGACTGCTAACCAGAAGGCTGGCGGTTCAAACCCACCAGCCACTCCTCAGAAGGAAGGTTGGGCAATCCTACTTCCATAGTGATACTGCCTCAGAAACCCAAGGAGGGGTCGCTATGAGTCGGGGCCGACTCGACGGCAAATAACAACAACAACATAATTTAACTGATTAGCACTGGGAGAACCAAAGTCCTCCTGCTTTAGTTTTCTATCAAATAAAAAGATTTCTATGGTTCAGATATTCACAAGCTGTATGCAACTGCTTCAGTTACTCAAAAATCTGATCCTTGACAGGCTCAGCACGTAGTACCATTGCCTAGAGCAGCCACATCTTTACTGTTTGCTTCTTCCTACCCCCCTTCCATACTTCGTTTCCTTGTCTTACTATTCCTTAAAATTAAAAATGATTCCAATTTAATAATCCATTTCTGAATTTTTCTTGGAAGTATTATTATATTACTATTAAATAACTTATTATCAAAGACTTGATCTTATATAAAACTATAAAATCCAATATTAAATATTTATATGTATTCTAGCAGTTTTTCAACCTGCTTTGTATTCTAACATTTGCATTTATTAGCAGAAAATGATATCATTATAATTCAATGATACATTTTCTCAAAATAAGATGAATAAAAATATACTTGTGCTGATTCAGTTGTATAGATTAAACATTTAATTACAACTGGAGATATAAAATTTTGTGCTTATGAAATTTTAAGTGGCTAAAGGTATTCAGTCCTTGCAAGGCACAAATACAGTTAAGTGCTGGAATATTAACCTCAGGGCTGATGGTTCAAACCCACCCAAAGGCTTGATCTGCTTACAAAAAATCATAGCCTTGAAAACCCTATGCTGCAGCTGTACTATGCACACAGAGGGCTGCCATGAGTTGGAATCGACTCAATGGTAACTAAAAACAACAATACAAATCTATTTAGGTCCCTGGGTGGTATAAACAGTTAACATATTCAAATGCTAACCCAAAGGTTAGAGATTAAAGTCTACCCAGACGCACTTCACATGAAAGGCCTGGTGATTACTTCTGAAAAATCAATCACTAAAAGCCCTAACCAAACCAAACCTACTGCTGTCAAGTCAATTCTGACTCACAGTGACCCTTCCTTGGGTTTCTGAGGCAGTAGTTCTACGGAAGTAGAGTGGCTGATGGTCTTGACCTGCCAGCCTTCTGGTTAGCAGTCAAATGCATTAGGCACTATGCTACCAGAGCTCCCAAAAACCCAATGGAGCACATTTCTACTCTGACACACATAGGGTTGACATGAATTGGAGATCACTTGATCATGGCTGGTTACTGGAGGAAAAATTATCTCTTCTGTATGCACCAAAGCCCCTCCTTTGCTTTCCCCTCTCAGGCAGACAGATACTGCATATACCCAAGAAATAAATGTCTCAATGTTGCTTATGTAATATTATTAATTAAGGAATAATTTAGAGAAATAGGCAAAAGCTAGAAGGTCACCAACTACCTCTCTTTCTCAATAAAACAAATGTAAACGAGAGCAGACCAAATTGATGCTCCACTTTAACTAGGCATTCATACACTGCCACCTTGTGTCCAAATAACGTGGGCTAAGGAAATGTGATTCTAACACAAAAGATGAAAAGCTGTTGCTCTCTCTATGTTCACAAAAATCTGGGGATATACTGACATTAAACTCAAACAAGAGTATTTCTTTTCCTAATGGACACAAAAAATAACATTCACAGACCAATTTTAAAGCAAAAATTATGCATTTAAAATTTCTCTAATAACATCTGTCTAGTCCCTAATAGCATTTATTTATATTTAAAATCTGGTATTACATGTTGTATGATTTAGCACAATATTCTATGCTGTTATTTTATGTTTAGTATTTTCAGCAAGAGAAATATTTCATAAAACTCACTGCCGTGGAGTGGGACCCAACTCATAGCGACCCCTCCTTGGGTTTCCAAGGCAGTATCACTACAGAAGTAGATTGTCCAACTGTCCTTTTGAGGAGCAGCTGGTGGGTTTGAACTGCCAGCCTTCTGGTTAACAGTCAAATGCCTTAGGCACTACACCACCAGAACTGTTCCCTACAATGTCTGCTACCACGTCTAGGCACTCTGCTAGCTAAGCATTTCAACAAACACAGGACATTAATTGTTCATGTAAACTTTAAAAATAAGTTTCTCAGCTTGGACTTCCTATAAATTTAATATCCTGAGATGCATGAACAGAAAAACTTATGTGCAAAGAAAATATTTAGTAGTCTTAGGCAATAATTTTATTTATTTATTTATTTATTTATTTATTTATTTATTTTGCATTTAAAGCTGTAAGTCAGGGCACATCTATTTCAGGATCTGGGTAATAAAATACATATAAAAATCTCATTAACTCACATAAATTATTTAGAATGTGTGACAATATGAAACAGCTGGGTTGAAATGTATTTTTGCTTAGTAAACTTTAAAATTAGTAAGAAAAATGTAACTACCATGTGTTCCAGTCTTTTTTTAAAGTCATGCAGTAGTGTCTCAAAGTGTTTCTCAAAATGTGGTACACAAACCAACTGCTTAAGAATCATTTGAGAGATGTACTGAAGATTCCTCCCTGCATCAGAATCTCTGGGGAGGGACCAGGTAACGTGTATTTTAAAGAGTATCCAGGTATGGTCACTTTCAGACACACAGATTTACACTGTAAATTTAAAAACAATTTAAATGCATTTCACTTATTCAACAAATTGTTTATTGAAGATTTTACCTGAAGAAAAAAAAAAAATCTTAGAAATCAGATTTTTCCCTCAGTGGAAAGGATACTAGACCAGGAATAAGGAAACACATTTCAAAGGCTACATTTTTGGGGATTTTCTTTTTCCCTCAATGTACATTCTAGTTCTAAACTATATGATTTATTTCATCCTTTTTCTGAATTAAAAAAGGAAAAACTCTATTACTTCAATTATTGTTTCAATCTTAAAAAGATAATAGTATTTTAATACAACCAAACCCAAAAAACAAAATCTATTGCTGATGAGTCCATTCCAACTCATAGTGTTCTTATAAGACACTGAGTAGAACTGCTATACTTGGTTTCTAAGGCTGTAAATCTTTATGGAAGCAGACTCGCATTTTTCTCCTGCAGAGCAGCTGGTAGCTATGAACCACAGACATTATGGTTAGCAGTTGTTAACCACTGTGCCACAACACAATCTAAGTTATTGACACTAAGGATTCTGAAAGACTAAATCAACAGGACAATCCTTTATATTTATTAACAATATTTAGATTGCACTAATTTTCATCTACAATATTAAAAACAACAGGCAAAAGCAATTAAATAAGCTTAATAGAATTTTCCTTCTACTCATGCCAAAAAAAATATTTCAGGTTTTTGGAGAACCTTAACCTAATTGAAGCATTCACCAATAAAATATTTACCTTTTCTACTAGTGGTATTAACTGCTGATGTTCAGCTAAGGTCTTTAACAATTCCATAATGAAAGGCAGGTAATTATGCTTCCTTCTGATATTTTCAATCTGAAAATAAAACAAACATCAAACAATGCTAAGTATACATTTTTGCTAATATTTTGAAATTTGTATTTTTTGCATATAACTCAAGAAAGACATAGGATAGAATCCTCCATTCTCCTAAGAAAAATATGGTAAAAATGAGATTCACAAACTCACCAAAACCAAAGACAAAGAAAGAATCTTGAAAGCATGGGAAAAATGAAAAGTTACCTACAAAGGGCAACCAATAAGACTAAGCTCTAATTTCTCAGCAGAAATCATGCAGGTGAGAAGGCATTGGGATGGTATATATAAAACCCTGAAAGAGAAAATTTCCCAACCGAGAATTATACACCCAGCAAAATCATCAAATATGATGGTGAAATTAGGACATTTCCAGATAAGAAGAAATTAAGGGAATTTGTTACAAGAAGATTAACCTTACAAGAGATGCTAAAGGAAGTCATTTGGACAGAGCACCAACAGCAGCAAACAACAACTGACCATTAACACACATGATGACATAACACAGACACCAACCCAGTTATGGAAGCATCTAAAGTAAAATAAGCTTACAAGATTGTAAACAGGGAACTGGAGACATCAATTGGCAACTGAGGACAACTACAAACCAAAAAGAGGGAAAAAACAGTGTAGTTACAGAACTTCTAACTGGTGAGGAAGTCAAGACAATTGTAAGACAGAATAGACAGTTCTAATCTTGGGGAGAAAATTTTAAATCATAGGGTAACCTTAAAGAAAAATGACAAACTTCTACATCACAATAAAAAAAGAGGGCAAGCACAAATATTTAGCAAATACCAAAACAATAGCAACAAAGGAAGTGATAACACAATCATAAACAAAATGAGCTCAGCACAGAAAATTGTATAGAACAATAATGAAATCAGCAACACCACAAAAAACACACAACAAAATGACAGCAACAAATTCATACTTGTCAATAATTAACACTGAATGTAAATGGATTAAATGTACCACTAAAGAGACAGAGAGTTGCAGACTGGATAAGAAAACATAACTGATCAATATGCTGTCTACAAGAGACACACCTTAGAGACAAAGACAAAAATAGACTAAAAATTAAAGGTTGGAAAAAGTAGTATCATCAAAAAAGAAGAGAGGCAGTATTAATTTCTGATAAAATTGACTTTAAGACAAAAACCACCATAAGAGACAAGGAAAAAATTATATAATGGTTAAAGGATCAACTGAACAAAAAGATATAACCATAATAAATATCTGTGCACCCAATGAAAGAGCCCAAATAAATCAGACTTTAACAGAATTGAAAAGACAAATAAATTATTCCACAGTCACAGCAGAAGACTTTAATATACCACTTTCAATGAAAGATAGAAAAACTATACCTATTTGCTGATGATATGATTCTATACATAGAAAACCCAAGAGACTCAGCAAAGAAACTACTGGAACTAATTGAGAGATTTAGCATAGTGGCAGGATACAAGATCAACATACAAGAACCAGTTGGATTCTTCTATACCAGCAAAGAGATTGCCGGAAAGAAAATCAATACTGTTTACAATAGCTACCAAAAAAATAAAAAACTTGGGAATAAATCTTACCAGGGACACAAAAGACCTGTACAAAGAAAAGTACAAAACACTACTTCAAAAAACCATAAGACATCTGCATAAATGGAAGAACATACCATGCTCGTGGACAGGAAGATTGAACACTGTGAAAATGTCAGTATGTCGAGTCAGTCCTGACTCATAGAGAACACCTCCTTGGATTTCCGAGGCAGTATCACTATGGAAAGGAGCTCTGGTAGCATAGTGCCTAAGGCACTTGACTGCTAACCAGAAGGCTGGCGGTTCAAACCCACCAGCCACTCCTCGGAAGTAAGGTTGGACATTCCTACTTCCGTAGTGATACTGCCTCGGAAACCCAAAGGAGGGGTCGCTATGAGTCGGGGCCGACTTGATGGCAAATAACAACAACAACAACATCACTATGGAAATGACTGCCCAACCTTCCTTCCAAGCAGTGGCTGATGGGTTTGAACAGCCAGCCTTCCAGTTAGCAGTCAAATGCCTTAGGCACTACACCACCAGAGCTCCTACCCAAAGCAATCTGTACATTCAATGCAATCTCAATCCAGATCCTTCCAACATTCTTTAAGGATATGGAAAAACTAATCATTCATTTTATTTGAAAAGGAAAGAGACCTAGAATAAGCAAAGCACTACTGAAGAAGAACAATAAAACAGGAGGTCTCACACTCCCAGATCTCAAAACCTAATATACAGCCACAGTGGTCAAAACTGCCTGGTATTGGTAAAATGACAGATACATAGACTAGTGGAATAGAGAACCCAGAAATAGATCCCTTGACCTATGGTCAGCTGATCTTTGACAAAGGGCTGAAATTTATTAAATGGGCAAGAGGTGGTCTCTTTAACAAATGGTGCTGGCAAAACTGGAGATCCATTTGCAGAAAAATGAAACAAGATCTGCACCTCACACCATACACAAAAACGAACTCCAGATGGATCAGACTTAAATGTGAAACCTAAAACTATAAAGTTCCTCAAGGAACAAATTGGGGCAAATTTAGGGGCCCTTATGTATGGCATCTGACTGCTAACCAGAAGGCTGGTGTTCAAACCCACCAGCCACTCCTTGGAAGGAAGACTAGGCACTCTACTTCCATAGAGATACTGCCCCAGAAACCCAAGGAGGGGTCGCTATGAGTCAAATCAACTTGACGGCAGTGAGTGATAAATAGCATATATAGACTATCAAGCATAACCCAAAATACACAAACAGCAGAAGATAAAACAGATGAATTGGACCTTCTAAAAATTAAATTTTTAGGTGCTTCCAAAGACTTCTCCAAAAGAGAACCTACAGATTGGGAAAAAATACTTGGCAATGACATATCTGACAAGGGATTTATCTCTAAAATTTATAGAAAACTCCAACACCTCAGTAACAAAAAGACAAATAATCCAATTTTAAAAATGGGCAGAAGACATGAATAGACACTTCATCAAAGAGGATATTCAGGCCAACAAGCACATGAAGAAATGTTTATGATCCTTAGCCATTAGAGAGATGCAAATCAAAACAACAATGAGATACCATCTTGCTCCAGCACTAGAAGCAAAGTTCAACGAGACAGAAAATAACACATGCTGGTAAGGATGTGGAGAGATTGGGACTCTCATACACTGCTGGTGGGACTGTCAGTGATACAACCACTGTGGAAAACAGTATGGCAATTCCTTAAAAAGTTAGAATTAGAAATACCATTTGACCCAGCAATCCCAATACTAGGGATATAGCCTAAAGAAGTAAAAGCCAGGACAAAAACAGATATAGGCACACCCATGTTCATTGCAGCACTATTTACAATTGCAAACAGATGGAAACAACCTAGGTACACATCAACAGAAGAATGGATAACCAAACTATGGTACATACACACAATGGAATACTATCCAAACCTAAAGAATAATACAGAATCTGCAAACCACCACATAACATTGATGAACTTGGAGGACATTATGCTGAATGAAATAAGTCAATCACAAAAGGATAAATATTGTATTAGTCAGCTATTGTGAAAAGTCAAGGAAAGGTTTACATATGGAAGGAAACTTTCTTTGTTGCTTACCAGGGTAGGGAAGGGAACACTACTAGATAGGTAGAAACAAGTATTGATTTGGGTGAAGGGAAGAGCAACGCATCAACTGTGAGTGGCACTGAGGAAGAGGAAGACACAGAGAGTACATGAGAGATACAGACAACAAAGATGAACCCGTTTGCACATACAGTATTGTGTTGTCAGTGGCAGTAAACATAGATCTATGGGTGGACAGATGGGTGGATAGGCTCAACGATCAGGCATGTCTATGCAGGGGGCAATGTGCCCATGACCATGTATAGGGTTGGCAGATGATGTTTCTACAAGTATATTTGTATGTTCTGTAAGAATTTCAGGTATATAGTAGAGCTGACAAGGGACAAATTTATGGTGACTTCCTGGCCACAGCCAGCTACCTGAAGGGAGTGAGTAGTTGCACCTAATGGGTCCCTTAGGACCATGTTCCCAGGGTACATCAAGCTCAACTGGCATAACATACTACACAAAAACACTGTTCCACATTCTACTTTGGCAAGTAGCAACTGGAATTCTAAAAGCTTGTAAGCGGCCATCTAGATGCAACAATGTATCTCCCTTCGACCAGAACAAGTAAGAATGACAAAACCAAAACCGCCCGGAAACAATTAGTCCAAGGGACTGACAGACCATGTGATCCTCAGACTACATGACAGTAAGACCAGAAGTAGATGGCGCCCAGCTACAACTGCCAACCACTCGGAAGGGGATCTGTGTAGAAGATTCTTGATAGAGAGGGAGAACAATGTGGAACAAAACTTAAAATCATTGAACAAAAAAAAAAAGAGCAGGCTTGCTGGTCTGATATAGCCTGGTGAAACCCCTGAGACTATGGCCTTTAGCTGCCTTTCAGGTCTGAAACACCTGTGGAAACTCACTCTTGTGACTTCCAGCCAAATAAAAGACCAGTATAAGGGCTGAATGTTTACATTAGGTAGATAAATTCCTTGGAGAGAAGTGTATCTCCCAATTATGGGAGAACAGAAGGGCAATGTATACACAGGAAGACCACTTGAGGGGGCAAGAATGCATGAGAGGGAAGGACACAGGGAAAAGGTAACTGTGGGGAAGAAGTGGGAAGACAGCTACTACCTGGTGGGTAACTGCAGTCAATATCATGAGACAAAATGTGTATGAACTGCTGTATGAAAAATGAAATTGCTCTGTAAAGTTTCACTCAAATCACAATAAAAATTTTAAAAAAAGAGAGATTCAGTTCCCATAGTAAATAGAGTAATATAATTAAGCACACAGACAAGAGTGTTTTGGATTTGACTTCCCAGCTTCAGCTTAAACAGAGGCTTTTAAAAGCACAATCTAAGATTACTTATAAATACCATATGAAAGCAAACGTAAGAAGGCCTATATGATAATATTAATATTCTTGCTACACCTATGCAAATAATCAGAGCAACCCTAATAAGGCCAGCTTTATTTTGTAACCAAGAGTAATAGTTATTTGACATTAATTTTGATCAAAAAAGAGGAGACTGTAGGGAAAAACAGGTGATTCAGTGGAAAACAATGGATGTTAAGAGCAAGCCATTCTAAATTTAGTGAGTTCAGCCTTTCATAGCCACTGAGCTACTTTATACCACTGTTAAGATATACAGAAGTGAGAGCAATGGAAAATAATTCTTATGTAAAGACATACAGAATACTCCTAAATAATTCTTGTCTATAGACATGCAAATAATATTGTTTGACAGAAGTTCGATTGACTTCATTTTTTCCCTTGGGGGGGGACAGCTTCTTTGAACAATAACACCAAGGAGGTGTGCAGTCCTTGGAACAATCAACATTCGGGATCAAAAGGGCAGCATTTGCCTAACAACAAAGTTTAGAAGGCAGAAAACAGATAGGAAAGGAGGAGGAATGGAAACCAGAAACAAAGGAAGGAAGTGGGATGAATGATGTTACACTGTAGGGATTGCAATCAATAGTATGTAAAAAAGATGTATGACTTGTTGAATGTAAAACTGATTTGCTCTGTAAACTTTCACCCAAATCACAACACAAAGATGGAGAAAAAAAAAAAATAGCTTCCATCTATTTGTATATTCATTTCAATATTCCTTTACTTCATATAAATTGGTGTTTCTTTGACTTCTCCTTAAACTGGTTGTAACATATTACTGGCTCCTTCAGTTAATCAATGAATTAAATAAAATCTTAACATTTTTACCTTTTTTTTTTAAAACCAAAAAAAAAAAAAAAGGAATTCCCAAATTGTGTAGCACACAAAGATTCTGAGAACTTTGTGTTTTATTTTGGGCAGATATTAAAAAACAATTTATTATATAATAAACTAGCAAAAGAATACATATACGGTGAGCAGTTTTTTAATATGATGTTAAATAGAACATGAACATTAAAACTTTCATCTGCTACTTTCCTTTGTCCATGACCTTGGTTGGCCTTTCCCTGTCCCTTTCCCTCTGTCTGAAATGCTCTTTGCCTGCTTGTCCCCACCACTCCACCTGAAGAAATCCTACCAGTCCAAGGTCCATTTTTTTTTTTTATTTAACAATAGTGTATTGACTGCTAAGCATGTTATAAAGCACTACGGTGATACTGTGTTGAGCAATAAAAAAGAATAATTCTTGCCTTGAAATTAGCTCTAAAGGAATAAAATTTCTTTTTTCACTGTAACACACAACAACATAAGTACATCATACAAAAGTATGTACAAAAAGTCATACAAAATTCAAAATTCTCTCCATTCTTTTCACCTGCAATGAAAAAAGGCTTACAGATAAATTACAAGTGAAGGAAAACCACATTATTAAAGATAACTTTGATTTTTTTTAATCTTTGTTTCCAAATCTATAAATGTGTGATATAATTAAGCAAAATTAAATCAAAATTATAAAATAAACTCAAAATTATTTGAAAAGTAAAACAAATTAACCTAATTGTATATCAAGCTGATAATATAATCACACAGAGAAAATTTTTTCAAGTATATTTAAAACACAGTAATTTGACTGTACATCAAAAATAGGATATATCCTAAGGAAAAAGTAAGTCAGAAAAACTTGCCCGTAATTATACTGTTACTGGTATACTATTGGTATTGTAGGAGCTCTGGTAGCGTAGTGCCTAAGACACTTGACTGCTAACCAGAAGGCTGGCGGTTCAAACCCACCAGCCACTCCTCAAAAGGAAGGTTGGGCAATCTACTTCCGTAGAAATACTGCCTTGGAAACCCAAGGTGGGGTTCGTTATGAGTTGGGTCCGACTCAACGACACATAACAACAACAACTGGTATTGTTTTTTGAACAGACACACACATATAACATAGCATAAAGCAAATAAGTAATTAATTATGTTAATGTTGTTAGGAACCAAGATTTTCAGCTTAAGAGACACAAATACTTCAACTGTAAAGCCCTTTAATACTATTTGAACTGCAAATATTAATACAAATTCACATTTTCTCTATAAAACAAACAAAAATGAATCTCTTAGTTCCAAAAAGGCTTAGAAACAATGACCAATCAGCAGCACTTGGCATCCTGAGTATCACAGTGATTTCTATATAAATGGCTGGTCCCAAGTCTAAGGTAGGAAATGTGCAAGATGAGCCTGAAACATGTCACATAAGAAAGCAAAGAAGCTATCAAAGCCAATGGGGTCATAACAAAAGGACTCAGAAGACAACCCAGTTTCCCAATGACCAAAGATGGGAAAATTTGAAAATTAATAAGAAATGCAGTGAATGGAAGCATCAAATAGGTTGAAGATTTTTCTTTGTAGTAATACAGGCAATCCTCAGGTTACGAACGTATGTACAACTCATAGTTTCAAACCAACCCCTATAAAGCCTATTATACTAAAAATTGTATATTAAACATAAAATATAAAATTTTATATTATATTAAAAATTCAAGGTACATACATTCGTTTATAATAACAAATAGGCACTACTCTGTGACACACATCAAAACATTATAATTATTTTTACTGTATTTTTATGTTAAAGATGTTTTAGTGCATCTGGAAGTGTTTCTTTAATGTTGTTTTGCATAGAAAACATTATGCACATTATATTTTATACATATTATATACCATATACTAAGACAAGCATCTGACTAACTGACAAAGATATGAACCATACCAAAGTGTTCCAACTTACACACAAATATGACTTAAACTTAAGGACAGAACACATTCATTATCTGGGGAATTCCCATACTTAAAAAACCTAAAAAAAAAAAAAAGAAATCTCACTAGTTACCATTGTAGACTGCCAGAGAATCAACTCATTATTCCGAAAATTATACATGATGGAGGAAAAACAATCAAGCATTAAACATATCTTTTTGTCAAAACACCTCGCTCTGTATTAAAATATTACATGAATAAATTTTTAAAATAACATACCTTATATCTTTTTAATTTTTGTACTTCTTCTTCAATAAGCATCTGATTTTTGGCAACTTCTGACTGAATAGCACTTAACATATTATTACCCTGATCTGTATCCATGGGTTCCTCCTTAGGGAGAAAAAAAAGATAGCACACCCTAATGACTGAGGCTTAGGTCTGGAATATTTTAAATAATGAACAGTATTAATATATTCAAATTTCTACTCTTAATATTGGTGACAGAGTATCAGCCTAATGATATTAACATTAAAGGATTAAAACATTAAATGGTTACTGCAATATTTCTATGTTCTATAATAATACATATGAATATTCACCTAAAAACAACCTCTATTGTAATCTCCTATACTGCTATAATCTCCCAGTCAGCTGCAAAATAAATTTCCTTAAACACATTCTTAAGAAATTATAACCAAAGGTGTATCAAAAAGATCTTTATTACTAATTCTTTTCTCCAACCATATTTACTATAGGAAAATATTCAATTATAAAGACTAGTAAATAAATATATGTGAATCTAATCGTACTCAACAAATTACTGGAAAAATATACTAAGCTATTTAACTGTATAATGAAGGCACAGTAAAGAGTTAACACAGTTATTAACTGATAACTTACCGTGTCAGTCAGAGTTTAACAAAGTTTTTAAATGTATTATCTCATTTAATCCTCACAACAGCCTTTTAGGTAAATTCTATTTTCCCCATTCCACATGAAGAAATTGAGATATAGCAAAATATACTCAAATGTATAAATCTACTAAGTGCCAGAGCCAGAAACTAAATCTAGGCATTTAGTTCTAAATGCCTATAAAATGCCTAAAGTCTATAAAATGCCACTCAGGACACTTGATTAAATCTATACTTAAAAAAAAACTTTTCTGAGAGAATAACTGAGCTAGAACTTTCTACTTAAAAGCACAGCCACAAACCTCTGCAAGTTGTCTTTGTAACTCTGCTATCTTCTGTTCATATATCATTTTTCTGTCAGACACAATGGCCATTAAGTTAAATCGAATTTCCCCTTCACTGTATCTAAAAAGAAAAGTTATTTTAAAGTTTACTATAATAAAGAACTGTGAAACTATTTACAGTTAAGTGACTCTATTGTGATATGCCATAATCCTCTGGGGTAAACAAAAATGTATCAATTGGCTAACATTAGAAACTGACATTTTTAACCACTTTTCCTATTTGATAGAATATAAGAATAGGAAAAAAACTAGCTACATTTCCTCAATCACAAATATCTTAAAATGCTCTAAAATAATGTTAATTTTTGTTAAAACATTTAAAATATTTTTTTCACCAGTTTCCCTATATTTATAAAAAATATGTAACTGTCATTTAATTAAGCTCTCAAAATCACAGTGAAACAGAGTCCACATTCATTGTACTAATCATAATGGCACCTTCATGGAAGTTAATTATACTCCTTATTATATACTTTTTTCCAAGTCTTGATTAATTTCTATTTTTATTAATAATGCTTTTTGCTATGGGTGATTATAACCTGCTATAAAACTTCTGAATACTATCTAATTTTCACTTCTCTGGTATCAACGAACGCAATTCATAGCATAAGTTTGTTTATGATAAGAGACTGACATTTTAAAAATAACCCATAACTTTACGTAATGTCATTTAGTCAAGAAAATGTAAGCAATTTCTGTATTAGTTCACCTCACCCCTAGGAGTTCCTCATACTTGGTTCAAGTAATTGGAAGAATTATAACTATAAATTATAGTACTTTGTACTATGTAAAAATGTTGTTTTAAAAATTCTACTATATTTCCCTATTCTTCCCATTAAGTACAATGAAAAACCCTGGACATATACTCTTGCAATTTTATAAATAAAATCCTTGACACCTTCAATATTTTGTTTATCAAGAGAGTGTTTATTATACATTAATGTGATATATAATATACAAAACCAAAACCAAACCAAACACAGTGCCATCGAGTCAAATCCAACTCATAGCAACCCCTCCTTGGGTTTCCAAGGCAGTATCCCTACGGAAGTAGATTGCCCAACCTTCCTTCCGAGGAGTGGGTGATGGTTTGTACCACCAGCCTTCTGGTTAGCACTCAAATACCTTAGGCACTAAGCCACCAGAGCTCCTATATAATATACAATATATTATATATATTTGTTGTTGCTAGATGCTGTTGAATCAGTTCTGACTCATATAGACCCTATGTACAACAAAACTAAACATTGTCAGGTCCTGTGCCATCTTCACAATCATTGACATGTTTGAGGTCATTACTGCAGCCAGTGTCAATCCATCCTATTGAGAGTCTTCCTCTTTTTCACTGACCCTCTACTTTACCAAGCACAACGTCCACCAGGTACTGGTCCTTCCTGATAATTTGTCCAAAGTATGTGAGATGAAGTCTCACAATTCTCGCTAATAAGGAGCATTCTGGCTGTACTTCTTCCATGACAGATTTGTTCATTCTTCTGGAAATCCACAGTACATTCAATATTCTTTGCCAACACCATAAATCAAGTGCGACACTTTAGTCTTCCTTATTCACTGTCCAGCTTTTACATACATGTGAAGCAGCTGAAAATACCATGGCTTGGGTCAGTCACACCTTACTTAGTCTTCAAAGTAACACCTTTGCTTTTTAACACTTTAAAGGGGTCTTTTGCAACAGATTTGCCCAATGAAGTACTCGTTTGCTTTCTTGACTGATGCCTCCATGAGTGTTGATTGTGGATTCAAGTAAAATAAAATCCTTGACAACTTCAATATTTTCTGTTTATCATGACAGCGCTTACTATGTATTACAAAATATATTTAGAGAGAGAGTGACTCTAAAAAACAGACAAGCAGAGGAGCTCATGACCCAAGGAATGTCAAAGTGGTAAATTGTCAGGGTTGTCTTTATGCCTCATACATCCCACACATGGAGCTGAAGAAGCCAGCAACCCAGAACTGCCAATGAATGCAGACCAAAAAAAAAGAAAAAAGCACCAACAGAAGCCTAAGAACTAGGAAAGGGACAACTCACAAGATAGAAAACTTTTAGACAATAACCACTATGCTGTGCCAAACATGACAGGAAAAAAAAAAAAAAAAGTGACCCATATCAACAAAGGCTGTATGGGAAGCCTAGATTTCCACAACAGGCTGTAAAAGGTACCTCAATTACCCATCCACGGTTCATAGTAGGGAGCTGACACTTTCATCTTTGCCAGGTAGTAATAATGACACCCCCTCTGTGGTACAAGAGGGAAGTGGGAAGCCAAAGTGGGAAGCCAAAGCTGTCGCTACCATCCTACAGTAACAAGGTCTCCTCTACTCATTGTCAATGGAGGCTATGTGGAAGGCAGTAAGGAGATATTCCTACTGCCCCAGCCGGGGGGGAGGGGGGAGTACCAGAGGAGACCTAGTGGGAAGGTAGAACTTTCACCCCTGCACAGCAGCAATGAGGAACCTTCTCTATGCCAGGTGTCAATGGAGGCTGAATAGGGAGCCTGAACTTTACTCCCACTAGGCAGTAATAGGACAGCGCCTCCTATTTCCACTGCTGGAGTGGAATCCATAGAAATCAAGAAGTTTTAGATAAGATCCAAAGTCTCATAACATAATAATCAAAATGCCCTGGTTTCAATCAATAATCACTAATCATATTAAAAACCATGAAAATCTTAATTTTAATGAAAATGTTATTCAATAAATGCCAACACTAAGATAACAGAATTACGACAAAGATTTTAAGATAGCATCATAAAAACGCTTCGATTATGAACATAAATGAAAAAAATAGAAAGCCTCAGCAAAAAAACAGAAGATAAAAACCAAATGGAAACTCTGAAAGTGAAATATACAACAAACAAAATATAACACTTAATGGATGGGTTCAACAACAGAATAGAGAGGAAAGAAAACAATCAATGAACTGGAAGACAGATTAGAAACCTGTGGTCTGAATGGACAGAGGAGAGAAAATCAACTGGGAGAGGGGTTGAATAGAGCCGTAGGGGCCCAAAATGAGAAAATCAAACTGACTGCCGTGGAGTAGATACCAACTCCTAGTGACACCTCCTTGGGTTTCTGAGGAGGTATCTTTACCCAAGTAGATTGCCCAGTCTTCCTTCCAAGTAGTGGTTGGTGGTTTGAACCACCAGTCTTCTGGTTAGCAGTCAAATGCCTTTGATACTACACCACCAGAGCGCCCAGTGGGACTAAAACAAAAGCTTTGACATCGATATCTAACAAGAGAAGAGAAAGAGAAAAAGTTGAAAAGGTACTCAAATAATAGCAAAACTTCCCAAATTTAAAAACATAAACTTACAGATTCAAGAACTGGGCAAATTTCAAACAGAATAGAAATAAAGAAAGCCACACCAAGACACACTGTAAACATCTGGAAACTAAAGATGGAAAAAATCTTGAAAGCAGTAAGAGACAGGCAACTAGTATCCTTCGAAGGTAAAAACAATTTGAATGATAATAGTTCTCATGAGAAACTATGGAAGCAAGAAGGGAGTGGCACAACTTTGTAAAAGTGCGAAATTAAAAGACTGTCAACTCAGAAGTCTATAACCAGTGACAATACCCTTCAGAAATGAAAGGGAAATCAAGACATTCTCAGATGAAGGAAAATTAAGAGAATCTCATCAGAAGACCTACCCTAAAAGAACAGCTAAAGAAGTTCTAGAAACAGAAAGGAAATGATAAAAGGAATTCTAGAACCTCAGGAAGAAAGAAAAAAACAATGAAAAGAGGAAAAACATGGTAAATACATTATTCATCTTCCCTTGCATTTTCTAAATGATGTTTAATGGTTGAAGTGAAAAATATAACACTATCTCATGTTGTCCTAAATGATGTAAAATAATTATTTAAAGCAATCATAAAAACAGAGGGAGGTAAAGTATGGAAAGGAAGGTATGGTTTCTACATTTCACTCTAATTGGTAAAATGTTGGCAGTAGTAGAATGCAATAAGTTAAAGAAACTACTAAAAAAGCTGTATAGGAAATAAACTCAAAAAAAAAGGCTAGGCAGGTAACACATTAAAAAACACTATGGATAAAACAGAAAGTTCTAAAAAAAAGTTCAAATAACCCACAGGAAGGCAGGAAAAAGAAAGCAGAGAAACAAAAATCAGAGGAAAAAAATACCAGACTTAGCTATTACACAGAAATAATTACATTAAATATACATTTAATTTCACATATAATCATATATATCACATATATATGTATATAAACATATACAAATGTAAATGGTATAAATATACAAAAAACAGAGATTGGCAGAATGGATTAGAAAACATGATCCAATATATTCTGCCTATAAGAAACTCATTTCAAATATAATGATATAGGTAGGTTGAAAGTAAAAGGATGAAAAAGATGCATTATACATACATTAATCAAAGCAAAGCAAATTATCAGGTTTACAAAGATTCATGGAAAGAATTAGTCCTAGTGACTGGTACACCACACGATCTGTAGCCTATACAACTGTAAGACCAGAAGAACTAGATGGTGCCCAGCTACCACTGTCCACCACTCGGAGAGGGGTCAGTGTAGGAGATCTTGGATAGAGAGGGAGAACAATGTGGAACAAAACTCAGAATCATTTGGGAAAAAAAGGGGGGGAGGGGACCAGGTTTGCTAGTTTGATAGAACCTGGTGGAACCACTGAGACTATGGCCCCTAGCTGCCCTTCAGGCCTGGAATTGAACCCACACCTGTGGCTTCCAGTCAAACAAAAGAAAGTCATATGAGGTGAATATTTACCTGATGTAGATAAACTCCCTGGAGAGAACAATCATGAGAGAAAGAAGGGCTGTTTATGCTGCACAGGGAGACAGCTCAGGGGACAGGAATGCATGGACGGATAGACACAGGAAAGAGGTAACCATCGGGAGGAAGTGGGAGGGGAGCTGTTGCATTGTGGTAAATTATAGTCAATGTCATAAGACAAAGTGTATGTGAACTGCTGTATGGAAAGTGAATTTTCTCTGTAAATTTTCACAATTAAAAAAAAAATAGTTATCCACTTTAGATAAATTAAAATTCAAAAAACATTTACAGAGACAGACAGGGACATCACATAATGATAAAAGGATCAATTAACCAAGAAGACATAGCCATCACAAAAATGTATGCAGCAAACAACAGCAAAATATATGAAACAAAAACTGATAAAACTGAGAGGAGAAATAAATTCAGAACTACCCCTATTGGCAAATGACATGACTGTCTATTTAAAAAATGCCAAGGAATCTACCAGAAAACTCCTAAAGCTAGTGAACAAGTTCAGCAAGGACAAAGGATGTTAAGATAAAGGAGTGGGGGAGAGTGAATCGTATTTCTATATACTAGCAACAATCAAAGCTGAAATTGAAAATGCAATGCCATTTGTAACACTCAAAAAAAATATGAAGTGCTTGGATGTAAACCTGACAAAACATGAATAGGACATGTATATTGAAAACTATAAAATGCTGATGAAAGAAATCAAGGAGTATCATAAGCAAATAAAGGGAAAAATCATACTCATGGATTGGGAGACTCAACATGGTAAAGGTGTAAATTCTGCCCAAATCGATATAAAGATTTAAGGCTATTCTATCAAAATTCCAGTGAGATTTGTTACAGATAAAAACAATTTATACTAAAATTTATGTGGAAAGCCTGAGAAACTAGCAGAGCTAAAACAATTTTGAAAAAAAGAGTAAGTAGAAAGAATCAGTGTACTGATTTCAAGACTTAACCAACAGTAATTAAGCTTGTGTAGTATTGACAGAGGGAAAGACACAGATCAATGGAACAGAATTATAAATTTAGAAAACAATCCACACAAATATGCCCAACTGACTTTGTACTGAGTAAAAGAGCAGTTCAGTGGAGGAAAAATAGTCCTTTCAAATTATGCTAAAGTAATCAGATGTACATAAGCAAAAAATGAAACTTGAAATCAACTCCACACCTTATACAAAAATTAACTCAAAAGGGATCAAAAACTTAAATGTAAAAAGCTATACTATGAACCTTTTAGGAAAAAAATATAAGAATATCTTCAGTATCTAAGGGGTAGGCAAAGAAATCTTAGACTTGACAATAAAAACACAAATTATAGAGGGAAAACTGATAAACTGAACTTCACCAGGATTAAGAACTTCTGCTCTATGGAAAATCATGTTGGGAGAAAAGGGCATAGGCTATAGATGAGGCAGCATGCAGATGGAAATACTTTAATGCAATGAAACTAATACCTAGAATATATAAAGAAGTTCAGAGCTCAACAGTTAAAAAAAAAAAAAAAAAACTAAACAGGAAATGAGCAAAAGACATAAAAGATGTTCAACATCACTAGCCATTGTTGTTTTTACCTGCTATTGAATTGGTTCCAACTCATAGTGACCCTGTGTACAACAAAATGAAACACTGCCCTGTCCTGCACCATCGTCACAATCCTTGCTATGCTTAAGCACATCATTGCAGCCACTGTGTCAACTCATGTCATTGAGGAGTTTCTCCTGTTTTGCTGACACTTGACCTCACCAAGCATGGTATCTTGCAGGGAATGGTCTCTTCTGACAACATGACCAAAGTAGGTGAAACAAAGTCTGACCATTCTTACTTCTAAGGACCATTCCAGCTGCAGTTCTTCCAGGACAGATTTGTTAGTTTTTCTGGCAGTTGACAGTATTTTTGGCATTCTTCGCCAACTGCATAATTCGAGGTACAACCCTTCTTTGATCTTCCTTATTCATTGTCCAGCTTTCACATGCATATGAAGTTAATGAAAATACCATGGCTTGGGTTGGGCACACCTTAAGCCTTCAAAGTGACATCCTTGCTTCTTAACAATTTAAAGAAGTCTTTTGCAGCAGATTTGCCCAGTGCAGCACAATGTCTGACTTCTTGACTGCTGCTTCCATGGGTGCTGATTGTGGATCCAAGTAAAATGAAATCCCTGACAATTTCAATCTTTTCTCCATTTATCATGTTGTTGTTACTGGTCCAGTTGTGAGGATTTTTGTTTTCTTAATCCTGAGATGTAATCCATATTGAAAACTGTAGTCCATTAAGTGCTTCAAGTCATTTTCACTTCCAGCAAGCAAAATTGGGTCATACGCATTATCGCAGATTGTTAGTAAGTCTTCCTCTGATCCTGATGCCATGTTCTTCTTTGTACAGTCCAGCTTTTTGGATTATTTGCTCAGTGTACAGACTGAGTAAGTTTGGTGAAAGGATATAATCCGGACGCACACCTTTCTTGATATTAAAGCATGCAGTGTCCCCTTGTTCTATTTGAAAGGCAGAATGGCCATTAAGCCCACTGCCATTGAGTTGATTCTGATTCAAAGCTACTACCCTCATTGGGTTTCTAAGGCAATAAATCTTTACAGAAATAGATTGCCCCATCTTCCTTCCACAGAGCAGCTAGTGGGTTTGAACCACCACCCTCTGGTTAGCAGTCAGATGCTTCAGGCACTACACCACCAGAGCTGTTTATTACGCCATTCCAAAAAAAAAACCAAAACCATTGCTGTGGCGTCAATTCCTGGGTTTCCGAGGTTGTAAATCTTTACAGATGTAGATTGCCCGTCTTCCTTCTGTGGAGTGGCGGTGGGTTTGAACTGCCAACCTTCTGGTTAGCAGTCAAATGTCTCAGGCACTGTGCCACCAGAGCTCCTTATCAGGCCATTCCAAACTCACTGCCATTGAGTCAGATCTGACTCATAGCAACCCCTCCTTGGGTTTCCAAGGTGGTATCACTATGCAAGTAGATTGCCCAACCTTCCTTCTGAGGAGTGGCTGGTGGGTTTGAACCACCAGCCTTCTGGTGAGCAGTCAAATACCTTAGGCACTACACTACCAGAGCTCCTTATTAGGCCATTAGGGAGATGCAAATTGAAACTATACTGAAGTATTACTACACACCTCTCAGAATGATTGAAGTAAAAAACAGTGACAACACCAGATGTCAGCAAAGACGCAGAAAAACAGGGTCACTCATACACGGTTCACTGGAATGTAAAATGGTACTGTCACTCTGGAAAAAATTGGCAGTTTCTTAAAAAACTAAACATCCATCTACCATATGACCCAGCAAAAGCACTTCTGGGTATTGTTCCCAAAGAAATAAAAACTTACAGTCACAGAAAATTCTGCAAACAAAGATTTATACCAGCTTTTATGTATAATACCCAGAAAATAAAAACTACCAGATATCTTTCAACAGATGAATGGTTGAACAAACTGTGGCACATGTACACCATGGAACATGATCCATCAATAAAAGGAATGAACTGTTGATACACGCAAACAATCTGGATGAAAATGTCAATCCCAAAGATTATACACTGTTGAGATCCCATTTATATAAACATTTTTTGACAAAAACTATAGAACTAGAAAACAGATTAGTCATTGTCAGGGATTAAGGATAAAAGAGGCAGTAATAATAGGGAAGGGGGTATTGCTATGGAGGATAATTGTGATAATGGCATTCTTCTGTAGATTGATCATATCAACATCCTGGTTGTGATATTGCACTATATAGCTTTCCAAGATATTGCTACTGCAGAAAATTCGGCATAGGTTACACAGGATCTCCCTGTATTATTTCTTACAACTACAGGCGACTACATAATACCACAAACTAAAAAGTTTAATTAAAAATAGATGCTAAAAAAACTCTACAAACTACCTGTACAAATATCTAACACAATGGAGATCTACATGTTTAACTTCTCTAAAAACAAGATGTCCTATTATTAAAATTTAGAGATTTTTCTGAAATACAAATGTATTATTCCTGAACACATTACTCCAATCAAAATATGTCAATAAGCATTGCTTAAAAAAGAATAAAGTATTAAAATACTTAAAAAACAGAATGTTATGCCAATGAAGTTAGTTGAGCATTTACTTTTGTATTCTTTTTTCTATAACTGGCCTCACTGCGCTGATCCAGTCATCTTGATTGCATGCCCCTAGAAAGAAATTTAAAAGCATTTAAATAAAAATAAGAAAAATAAATGTTGACAGTACCTCAATAGTTTGGCACAAAATATCTCTTTCTACAAATATTTTAGCAAATTCAGAACAGGAAAAAAATCATGTTAGCATAACTATGTTAAGCTTCAATTCTAATTCTGTTGGTATTGGTGAAGGACAAGAATATTATCATAAACTGCATTACCACTTAGTAGATGATGAAAAAATGTTTGAGAGAGTAATGGCTTAGTGGGTTATCTCAATTAAACTTACAAATCTATGAAATAATAACTACCTTCATTTTACAAATGATGAAACTGAGGACTGAGAAGAACTACCTACATCTTAGCAGCAAAATAAGTATTCAACCTTTATCTGTCTGATTCCCACCTTCATAATTATAAAATAAAAAACTGAAATCCATGTGTGAGGCAAAACTGATTTTAGCCCATGTTTTAACCCCCTCCTATTTTTTAACCATAAATTTTAGTACAGCCATCAACTATACAGAAAAACGGGCTGTTCTTTTTTTCTTTAATTCCTTTATATTTGATATTTCTGGTAGTGTAATGCCTAAGGCATTTGACTGCTAACCAGAAGGCTGGCGGTTCAAACCCACTGGCCACTCCTCAGATGGAAGACTGGGCAATCTATTTCCATAGTGATATCGCTTAGGAAACCCAAGGAAGGGTTGCTATGAGTCAGATCTGACTCAACTGCAATGAGTTTGTTTGTTTGTTTTTTAATGAAAAGAAAATGGCTGACCAGATAGAAACTAACAAAGGAAATGTAGAGTTCAAATCAACCAGCATACTAAGGAAAACCAGCTTCTACAGGACTGAATGAACATTCTTCTAATTTTCTTTGACACAGAAAAATAATTGTTAATATAGGGGTAACATGTAAATCTGCATTAGATAAGCAACTGTATCGGCTTACTATGTGAGGCACAGACAAATAGTAGAAAGAAAATGAATCTATGTTAAATTTTTTTTAAATCTAGATGCTTAAAGTTCTATGAACAGCATATAACAACATTAGATGCAATTAAAACAAGTTTTGTACAACTTAAAAACAAACCTTATTTAAAAATAAGAAAACTTATTGAGGTCAAAAGAAGGAGTTAAAATTCTTCTGTGTGCCTATTATTTCAGAACTATGTCAGAACCACAGCCTCAACCTTGACAGTCATTTATTATTTGCTGAAGGTAAGAGACAGGGTATAAAATAATAAATAGAATAAATCTGCCCTTTGGCAAAAAGGACAGCACATGGGACACTATCTAAATAAAAACTCTGAAGCAAAATATTTTTGTAGACAATTAGATTTTTAAGCACTGAATTAACATGAGTCTAAATGATCTAATTCCTACAAAGAAATATTTTAATACAATATGATAAGAAGAAATGCTTGATATCTGTTATCAATAGGTTAAAAAAATCACAAGAATATCTTTTAAGTTCATTAAAAGTGAGTAGTTTTTAAAAGTTAACTGGAAAAAAATATGTATATTATATAATCTATGGGCTGAATAAATATTTTTATCTTAGAAAAACATTAATGGTCCCATTTCAATTACCATAATCAACATGCCCTTCTCATATGTTATTGCACTATATATATAGTACTGAAGGCTTAAGGCCTTCATGATATACACCACCTCAGTCACTTTCCCTCTAAAATTTAAGGACCACTGTGACTAAAATGAAGGTGAACACTCAATTTTTTTCTTATTTATCCAGAGTGAAATAACAGGACACCCTATAAATTGTTAGATATTAAATTTATTTCATGAGCAGCAGAGGAATGACATTACCTAAATCTATTGGTCCTTCTCTTAATCCATCTAATTCATATAGCCTCCCATTAACAGGAACATAACTGACAAAGTGAAAAGCATCTTCTTCTTTTGCTGACGTTTTTGCATCAAATTCAAACATTTGCTGTCTACAGTGAAGAGAAAAACAGTGAGAAACAGAGAATCAAAGAAAATGAACAGTATTAGTTGTTGCTATGGACTCAAGGCAATCCAATGCACAAAAGGATCAGACCGTTGTGATCTACAGAATGTTCACTTCTGATATCTGTAAGTAGATCACCAGGCCTTTCTTCCTAGTTTGACTTATTCTGGAAGCTCCACTGAAACATATTCAGTATCATAGCAATGCATGAGCCTCTACTGACAGAAGGGTGATGGCTACAAGTTAGGTGCACCGTCCAGGAATCAAACCTGGGTCTCCTACTTGGAAGGGGTGAATTCTACCACTGAACCATCATTGTCCCAAACAGTATTTATTTAATGTAATGTCTCTTTACCTGGCAAAACTGTTGTGAACTTGTCGAATCACATCTGAATTGCTCAACGCCAAACCTTTCATCTACAGTAATTAAAAAAAAAATAGACATATTAAAATAAGAACTATTATAAATAGGGCATTTTGGGAATAAGAAAATGTACTCACAGCTGCATCAAAACTTTGTGAAAATTCCTTAAATTCTGATAATGTCTCTCCTAAATGGACATCTTGATGGGTACAGTTTAATAACACACTTACTATGGCTTGAGTAGCACAAGCATTATTAATTACCTATAAAACATAAAAGCAAAGATATTAGCAATTTATTTTTTAAAATGTGGTTTTGAACTGGTGACAGTAACCTCAAAAATATAAATTAAGGTTAAAGTGTTCAAACTTATTACATAGTCTTAGCATAAACATAATAAACATATTTAATTTGTATTCTAGTCTATTTCCAGTGATGTGCTGGAATTCTAGAGTTGAAGATTCTAGAAAACCAAATAAATTAAATCCTCTTATAACATGAGTGAATACCAATACAGTTAGGGTAACCTGGCTAATTTTTCCTAATCTGAAACATAGCTGGTTAAGCCAAAAGAACCTGTCCTCACAATCTATTCACATTCCCTAAACTCACTTCCCTGTCCAAACTCAACTTATATTTCAGTATCCAGAACAAGCTGTCATCAATTTTGGAGAAATTCTCAAACAATTCATATTAGTTTCTACCCTCATTTGAATTCCAAAAAGGGAATATATTGCCCACAAATTTTTTCCCTTTATAACATACAATCTTTACAGTGCAGTCATCTAGCTGCTAACTGTTCATTTTACAAATTATTTGGACTTACATTCTAGTCACAGGAGAAAACATTTAGAAAGCACTTATGTGCCAGATACTTTTCTAGGTTCCTCACAGGTATTATTTTAATCCCCTCAACAACTTAAGACAATGGAGAAGTATTATTATCCTCATTATACATTTGTAAAAGCTGAGGCACAAAAACATTAAGAAAATTGCTCAAGGTTACACAGCTAAGCAAGGGGCATATAGTCTGATTCTATAATCTGTGCACATAGGCACCACACATATTGTGGTATTGTGGTCTTCCCCAACAAGGTTATAACCTGCCTATGGACAATGGCTTCTTCTCAACACTGTGCAGTACCTACAGGGTTGAGATCAGAGAGTTGGAAAGAACCTCAGAGATAATCAGTGTGAATACCAACCAATAAGGTTAATTGTAGTTGTTGTTGAACTAAATTTGGTAAATGACTTTAAAAATTCAGCTTAGTCCCACTACTATATTTTGTTAGTGTAAAACCAAAAACTCAAATCCACTGGCATCAAGTTAATTCTGACCAATAACAGCCATACAGGACAGAGGAGAACTGCCCCCATAGGGCTTCCAAGGCTGTAAATCTTTACAGAAGCACATTGCCTCATCTTCCTCCTGCAGAGCAGCTGGTGGGTTTGAACCACTGACCTTTGGTTAGCAGCACAATGCTTTAACCACAGTGCCACAAGAACTCCCTTTTGTAATTATAAACCATTTTCCAATTAGAATCTTATCCTACAGTGCCAATAGTTCATGATTTTACATTTACTATGTTATCTATTTTTATCCTGATTTGGAAGAAAAAACTTGAATTATTTTCTCTCTATAATTTTTGTAATCTACTTTTTATGTTGCCAAGACTTTGGAGATCTTATAAATATTCACCAATTCTTAACCTTTTAACGTAGTATGTTTGAGAAATTCCTTCATATGAAACACTATGCTCTCTACTTGAGAATACTTGTCCCCCAATTCTCAAATATAGTGATACCACCACAGTTTTATAATTCCTCTCGTAAAGCATTTATCCTCAAAACTGTCTCTTAATTGATGAATTAGGAAAAGTGGCAAGAGATGTAGAACACAATTAATATTGCTGTTAATTTCTGTGAATATGTATTTTGATCTAAATCAGTTTCTTAGCAAATCTGAGTAAAAAATTTTAAAGACGAAAGGAGACTTCATAAAAGTAAATGAGTAAAATTTAAATAATACTTAGTGTTTCTTTACTGAGGGCTGAACTTATGTGGCGTGAAAATACCTGGGGTTAAGGGAAGTAAGAATAAAGCTGGGAGAAGTTAAAATGTACACATATTCACACATTTTTTCAAAATTATAACACATTGAAGATATAACAGCTATACAAGGGTAGGTTAGGTACAGAGGCTACAGCAGAGTATGAAATACTCTATGATCAAAGGACTCCACATCTATAATCCACAATTTCAGAAAATTTATTTTAAAAATTTAGAAAAAAACTCCCATGGTTATTGATATTTCTTTTCTGATATAAATAATGATTTACACTACCCATGATATATTACAAGTTACTATTTTGATTGTCAAAAATAAGTAATTGTTGTGTACATGGGTATGAAAATACCTCTTAATGTTTTAAAATGAGTTTAGTGCCACCAAGTGGTTATAGTAAGCATGTTCAGAATTACCAAAAACAAAAGTATATAATCAGCCATTCATTCATTCAAATAATATTTATTGAGCACCTACTATGTGCCAGCCATTGTGCCAGATGTACATACAGTGAAAAAGACAGATGTGCTTACTGACCTGATAAAACTCTTATAAAAATCACCTTATATACATCTATTTGGGAGAATTTTAAGTTCAAGCTTATGTCACAAACAATTCATTGCTGTATGTTATTAAGTAGTCCCCAACTTAAAAAAATATATATATAGTTTACCATTTTAAAATAAAGTGGTGTAGTTCAACAATAGAAGACAGACTAGCATAGCAGTCACAAGTAGAGCTAACCCAGAACTTTAGAGACTTTGGTTTGAAATCCTTTGAGAGGGCATAAACCCTTTAGTTCATCAGGGCTCTTTCACTCTCTACTTCTAACTTACACTCCCTACTTCATAATTCCATTCATACATTCATGTTTGTCAGCTTGATCCTGAAAGCATTTCACTTTGCACCCTCTGGACTAACTTCTTCTCATGGCTTATACAAAAGAACATGGCAGGTACCCAAAGAATTAATATTAAAATTGCAGAAAAAATAAACTGCATATAAAAATTATAGTTTATCTTGATTGAGGCATAGCTATAAGAAGATTTAATAATAAAATTTTAATATTCATTGTAACTCAAAAAAAAAAAAAAAGGTTGACACTGCTTGGTCACAGCCAGCTACCCAGAGGGACTGAGTAGATGAAGCCTGTGGGCTCGGGACCATAGTGGCAGAGGACATCAAGCTCGATTGGCATAACATACTATACAAAACATTGTTCTACCTCCTACTTTGGTGACTAGTGACTGGGATCTTAAAAGCTTGCAAGCTGCCATCTAGATGCAGCGATGGGTCTTTCCCTGTCCAGAGCAAAGAAGAATGAAGAAAACCAAAAATTCACGGAAACAATCAGTTCTAGCGACTGGTATACCAACCGATCTGCAGCCTATACAACTATGAGACCAAGAAGAACTAGATGGTGCCCGGCTACCACTGTCAACCACTTGGAAGGGGATTTATGTAGGAGATCCTGGATAGAGAGGGAGAACAATGTGAAACAAAACTCAAAATCATTTGGAGGAAAAAAAAGGGGAGGATCAGGTTGGCTGGGCTGATAGAGCCTGGTGGAACCACTGAGACTATGGCCCCTAGCTGCTCTTCAGGTCTAGAACTGAACCCACACCTGTGGCTTCCAGCCAAACAAAAGACAAGCATATGAGCTGAACATTTACCTGAGGAGATACACTTCGTGGAGAGAACAATCATGGGAGAAAGAAGGGCTGCTTATGCACAGGGAGACAGCTCAAGGGGCAAGAGTCCATGGAGGGATGGACACAGGGAAGAGGTTAACTATGGGGAGGAAGTGGGAGGGGAGTTGTTGCATTGTGGTAAATTGTGGTCAATGTCATAAGACAAAGTGTATATGAGCTGCTGTATGGAAAGTGAATTCGCTTTGTAAATTTTCACCCAAATCACAATTTAAAAAAAAAGGGTGACAACTAACCTGGGGTCTTCTAAAGGAAACCAAATCGAAAACAAACGCACTGCCACCGAGTCAGATTCGACTCACAGTGACCCCTCCTTGGGTTTCCAAGGTGGTATCTCTATGGAAGTAGATTGCCCAACCTTCCTTCCAAGGAGTGGCTGGTGGGTTTGAACCGCCAGCCTTCTCGTTAGCAGTCAAATGCCTTAGGCACTACACCAAAGGAAAGGCATTATTAAATAAGTAAATAAATAACATAAATACCCTGCCCATGAAGAATATGTACATGAAAAAGAGATAAACAACAGAACACTGAAACAAAACACAATGAAGGAATAGGTGATCTTGGAGTGGAGTATCGGAGAAGGTTTCTCTATGAAAGTGAATTTCAGCAGGGCTTTGAAAGCTTGGTAGGACCCAGACAGCAAAGAAGGATATTCATTCTAGGAAGCAAAAAGGGTATGAACAAAGAAATAAATTCAAATGTTATGTACAAAAAACAGTAAGGCATTGGTTTATATTGGTTGTAGCTATAAGATAATTCAATACCTTGAAAATAACTGACTTTGAGAAGTCAAGAGTTTACATGAAGAGTGCAAAATTTCTTCTAGGGAAATAACATAATAAAAATGTTTCAGAAAGATATAGCTTAAAACAAATTAAAGGGAGGATTGAAGGTAGCTAAAACTACAAACAGGATCAGCTGGATTGCTAACCTAATACAGATATGAAATAAAGGGTGGTAAATTAATGACAGCACACAAGAATGAACAAATCTGTCTTGAAAGAAGTACAGCCAGAATGTTCCTTAGACACAGGGTGGCGAGACTTCATCTCAAGTACTTTGGACATTATCAGGAGGGATCAGTCCTTTGGAAGGATTTCATGCTTGGTAAAGTAGACAATCAGCAAAAAAGAGGAAGACTCTCAACAGATGGATTGAAACAGTAGCTGCAACAAAGGGCTCAAACATGGTAAGGACTGTGAGGATGGCAAAGAACCAGGCATTGTTTCATTCTCTTGTACAAACAACATGATGGGGTCACTATGAGTTGGAACCAACTCAATGACACCTAACAACAATAATAAATGAACAGAGTAAACAAAACCACTCACACAAATATGCAAGTCACAAATCTAGGAGTCAGGAACATAACTAAACAAAAGATTAAAAAGAGAATAAGGGAATACCAATAACCACCATATGAAACAATTTTGCAAACTGAAGCTGAAATGGAGAAACGTGTTTGTATATATCTTACAAGAATCAACTACAGGAGAAATGAAAAAAGACTAAATAGTCCTTTTACTATTAAATAAATCGAAGTAGTGGTTAAAAATATTCTTATATAGAAAATACCAGGCCCAAATGGTTTTACATACTAATTCAAACAAAATACTACTAAATTCAACAATGCATAACAAAACAATACATCATGACCAACTGGAGTTATCTTTTATAAATCCAAAATTAAACCCAAACCCACTGCCGTTGAATGAAATTCTGATTCATAGAGACCCTATAGGGCAGGGCAGAATTACACTAAAGGGTTTTCAAGGCAGTAAATCTTGGAAGCAGACAGCTACATCTTTCTATGGTAAAGCAGTTGGTGGGTTCAAACTACCAACCTTTTGGTTAGCAGCTAAGCAATTAACCTCTGTGCCACAATGAGCAATTATTCTACATGCAAGGATGACTTAATATTGTAAAAATTCATATAAAATAATTTACCATGTTAAGCTAGTAAAAGAGGGGAAAATAATCATCTCTATAGTTGCAGGAAAAAAGCATCTGATGAACTTCAAGGTCCTTTCATAAATAAAAACTCTTAATAAATTAATAATGCAACTACTGTACTTGAAAAAGAACATCAAAAAGCAAAAAAGAGAAAACTTGCCCAAGTAAACATCATCCTCAGTGGGGAAATAAAAGAAACATTCCTTTTTAAATTACAAATGATTTTATTGAAGGTCCTAGCCAGACAGTAAGACAAGAAAATAAAGGCATAAAGACTAGAAAGGAAGAAATAAAACTGTTACTGTTTGTAGATAAGGATTGCTCTCCCCAACCAAAAAAAAAAAAAAATACAAAGAAATTACTAGAGATATCAAAAGATCTTATCAGGATGGCTAAAAATTAATATATAAAATTGAAATGGATTTCTTTATACCAGCAGCAGCAGCAAACACCAAGAAAATGTAATTGAAGAGAAGACAATTTACAATAGTAATAGATATCAAGTAACTAGTACTATATTGAACAAAAGATGTGTAAGCCCTCTATAGGGAAAACTAGGCAACTTATTAAAAAGATACTAAAGAATATCTAAATAAGTAGATATAGTTACTGTATTTGTGACTTAATGTCACAAAAGTACAATTCTGTACAAAAGTACAATCTGACCTAAACATTCAATGTAATTCTAGTCAAAATTCCAAAAGAATTTTCCACACAACTCAATAAAATGATTCTGAAATTTATATGATGACAACTGGACCAAAAATAGCAAGGACGTTTCTGAGAAAGAGCAAGGATATTAAATATTAGAACTTATGAAGAAGCAAAAGGAATTTAGATAGTGTGGTACAGCGATAGATAAACTGATCAATGAAACAGAGTAGAGAGTCTAGAAGACACCCAAACAGGTATGGATTTTGATATAGGACAAAATCTGACATGGATTTTGACAAGTCAGATTAGTAGGAAAAACAAAGGATGCTCAATAAATGCATCTAGGGAAAAAGAAACGGTAATTCCTCAGAAAAGATAAAACTGAACTTCTACCTCACACCATATATTAATACCCAACGTTTGATGAATCAAGAACACACATGTCAAAAATAAAGATTCAAATAAATATATATTTACAACTTCAAATGGATAACAGTTTCTTAAAACAAGATACATAAAGCACAGATTCTAAAATATAAAATTCTATTCATCAAAACACATTAAAAGAAAGTGAAATAAAAAGAATGTTCCCAACTTAAAAAAGCACTATTAAGAATATATACAAAACTCCTACAAATCAAAAAAGAAAAGCATAATCCATCTAATAGAGAAATAAACAGGAATTTCACAGAAGAAACACATGTGGCCAATAAGCACATGATGAGCCTTTCAATATCATTGTTGTTGTTTGCCGTTGAGTCGGCCCCGACTCATAGCGACCCCTCCTTGGGTTTCCAAGGCAGTATCACTACGGAAGTAGATTGCCAACCTTCCTTCCGAGGAGTGGCTGGTGGTTTTGAACCGCCAGCCTTCTGGTTAGCAGTCAAGTGGCTTAGGCACTACGCTACCAGAGCAGGAGACATGTACAAAAATATCTATAGTAGCATAATTTACAAAATGGGAAACACAAATGTCTATCTATAGAAGAGTAAGTGAAAAAACTGTATTATGTTCATGCAATGGATATCATATGACAAGCAAAATAAAATATGATTAACAGCTTATAGACAAATCTTAACAAAATATTAAATAAAAAAAGTAAGTCTCCCAAAATTACATATTGTATATTAAGTTAAAATTTTACATACATGTACAATTTTTAGGATTACAAAAAAAAAAAAAAACCCTACATAAAAAGGAAATGAAAAACAGAATTCAGCATGGATCTTAGATAAAACCAAATACCTCAAAATTTGTTTTCTTGGTTTGAAGGCTTAGGACAATTCAGTTAATTGCTATAATACAAGTCATAAAGTATATGTTCTACATCCCAGTGTGCTGAGTACTGTCTAGGGTCTTAAAAGCTTGTTAGTGACCATCTAAGATACAACTATTGGTTTCTACTTGAAGGAAACAGTCTACATGAACCACAACTTAATCTACCCTGAGACCAGAAGAACCAGATGGTACCGAGCCATGACTACCAAACTTCTGCCTGGGGTCACATGGATGAAACTTGACAGACAGGAGAAAAAATATGGAACAAAATTCACATTCTTAGTAAGTCCAGACTAACTGAACCAACTGAGACTACAAAATCCCCACCCCCAAGACAATCGCCCTGAAATACTCTTTAACCTTGAGCCAAAACTATTCCCAGAGGTCACTTTTCAACTAATTAACAATTTGGCTCATAAAATAAAGAGTATCACCCATGAGTACCATGCTCCTTTAAAAAAATCATCTATTTGAGGCCAATTTACCCTAAAGCAAATATGAAAAGGTAAGGGGGCAGGGGGACTACGTTACTGGAAATGGTACAACCAGAATGGAATGAATGAAAATGACACATTATGAAAATGTAACCAGTATCACTGAATAATTTGTGTAGAAATTATTACATGGGAACCTAATTTGCTGTATAAAGTTTCACCTTAAATACAATAAATTATTATTTTTTAAAAAATCAGCATGGAGGTTACCATGAATGAGGAGAGACAGAGGGTGGGACTGTAGGAAATCATATCAATTCAATCCTCATGATTTCATGGATTTTAATGAGAATTTGCATACTTGCTAAAATTTATTTATAAATCAATGGTTGCTGCACTTTCATGGTCCTTCACAGACTTGTGCATGTGCAAAGGGAACACACATTCCTAGCTGAGACCGAACAAGGCTGGTTTAGTCATTGTTCATGAGCACTTCATAGAATATAACTACCATAAATAATGAGAATCAACTAGTTAGATGAAATTTATTTTGGTGTTGAGTTCTTGGGTGTCTACTATATTAGTTAAAATAACCAACAAAATATCCAAATAAATGAAAGGAAATGCATGGGCTAATCATAAGTGTGCACTATGGGTCAAGGATTTCCATAATCCCATTCTACGTACCTTAAGATCAATTTTTTAAAAAGGGAAAAAACACAGTAGTTATCATTTGATGTATCTTATCCTTCATACCCATATCTAAACCATTACACATTAAAGGTGCCAACTGGTTTATCCCCTAAGTATTATTCAAACCTGTCCACACCTATCTATCAGAATTTTGTCTACTTTTACTGGGATTTCTTTAAGAGCCTCCTAACTGCTATCTACTCAGATTCTACACCACTCTCTCCTCTGATGCATTCTGTACACAGTAGTCAAAGCCGTTGTTTCTAAGTGAAAATCTGATCTTAAGACCCTTCTTAAAATGCTTCAGTAACATTCTATTGCTTTCAATCATGGCCTAAAATAAAATAAAATGGCTTAAAATACCCTGCATGATCTGATCTCTGCTTGCATCTGTGGCAGAATGCTGCTAGTTGCTCTCCAATACCCATCTTCTTCTTCTTCCAAAGGAGTAAGTCCCCAAACTCTTTGTAGGCCCATAGTCACCTGTAATGAAGACAACTCTCCTACTCTCTTTTACTGCTAAGTAGAGCCATAGACTGGCTGTTCAAACCCACCAGCCACTCTTCAGAAGGAAGACTGGGCAATCTGCTTCTGTAGAGATAACTCCTCGGAAACCAAGGAGAGGTTGCTCTGAGTCGAACTGACTCAACGGTGGTGAGTTTGGTTTTGTGTATGCGTGTGTGTGTGTGCGTGTGCATGCATGTATGTGTATCATGTGACTGAGTCCATGTCAAAGGGAAGTAAGCATGTAATGTGGGCTATTTTCTAAGAATCCTTAAAGAACAGGGAATATGTTATCCCTTTCCTGCTGTCTGAAATGTAAAACAGAGAGAATGGCTGCAACCCAGCAATCATCTTGGACCATGAAGTAACCTTTAGAATAGAAGTCACACGCAAAGGAACAAAATGAAAGAGCTCGCAACCTTGACAGTTCTTAGTTCGGGGGTGGGGGGGAACACCTTCTATTTTGTGTAAACAACTGGTTTCTATACTTAACCAAATTTGATCCTATGTAGCACTTGTTCAGTTTCAAATGTTATGCCATCCTCCCCACTTTACTGTCTACATTGGCCACCTTCTGGTGCCTTTTACTAATCTTACTCCCTTTTGTTATTATCAAGTTGTGACATTTATCTAGGATGATCCTCAACTCCTATTCCCCTTTAATACCTACCTAACTTTTAGATTTCAGCTGAACGGTCACTCAAGGATGTTTTCTCAGACTTCTGTGACTAGGCCAAGTCCCACTGTTTTATGTGTGTAGTAAAGAATTTAACCTTGCCCAAGAAAGGTCTGGGCTTTGCCATCAATTTACAGAGGTGATCTTTAAGCTCTCTGAACATCATTCCTAATGTCTTTGTGGACATGGGGGATTTAGGCTATACCAGATAGTCTAACAATGTGATTTAGGATGGGGTTTTGGGTTATATCAAATAGTGTAACAATATGACTTAAGGTGGGTAGGAAGGCCACACCAGAGAGTCTAACAACTAGACTTAGGATTGGAGCTTCGAGTCACACTTAACTGGAAGACAGAATTAATGAGATTGAAGACAAATACATGAATACTTTTTTGGAAAGGGATCAATCAGAAAAAAAGATCAAAACAAAATGAAGAAAGCCTAAGGTTTATATGGGATACCATCACAAGGAATAACCTACGTGTCACTGGAGTTCCACACCAGGAAGAGAAAAATAAAACCACTGAGAAAATTGTCCAAGATTTGTTGGAAGAGAATTTCCCTGATATGATAAAAGATGAAACTATATCCATCCAGTAAGTCCAACGAACCCCAAACAAGACAGAACCCAAAAGAAAATCACCAAGACATATCATCAAACTCACAAAAACCAAAGACAAAGAAAGAATCGTGAAACCAGCACGAGGAAAACAAAAAAGTTACTTACAAAGGACAACCAGTTAAGAAAAAGCTATGGGAGTTCCAGCAAGATGGTGGACTAGGCAGAAAGACCGCACAGACTCTCTTCAACAAAGAAAAGGGAAACCAATTAACACAGACACAGAAGATAATCTTGGACCCCTGAGCCTTGAAGGGAAGGATATAGAAGTGAACTAACCCCAACTAGCAGAAGAATTTGCATGAAAATACCAAAAAAAGGAGACATACAGAGCTGCAGTCTGGCAGTGATCCTGACAGCACAGACAGCTTGGAGATTCCTGAGTAGTGGTAGGACCTAAGTATTAACCTAAAAATCACCCTGCTAGCCAGGGACTAGAGAGACTGTGCAGGTGCCTGGGGAACAAATTGAGAAGGTGAAGAGAAAGGTGGGCTGAACTATGGACTTTTGCCAGTCTGGAAGGCGCCGCCATTTTGAAGGTTTAAAAAGCGGCTTGACTATTTTATTTTGGATATTTAAAGAGACAGCGCTCTCGCAGATTCCTGGGGCTTAAGAACACGTTCTGCTTTCCAGCAACTCCAAGGACACTTGGGACCTGCAAGACTGAAAGGGTACAACATTCCTCTTGTTACTCTTATACCCCACACCCACTTAGTGAACAGAGGGGCGGCCATCCCACACTCCCACCTACCTTCTGGGCCCACAGGAACTCCATGAGAGTCTGTGTGCTCACACGGAGGCTGGGTGCCCTGCCCTGTCCTCCACTGATGTTTTTTTTTTTTCTCTTTATTTTTATTTTTTTCTTTTGCACTTTCTTTTTTCTGATTAGTCTCTTTTATTTGTCTGTTTTAAAACAACTAATATTATTAATACTTTTGTCCTTTCTATTATTATTCATAATCTTCCCCTACCAGGTCCTACTTTTCAGCACTTTTTCTTTTCCCTGTGCCTGGCTGAAATTTCCGTTTTTTTTTTTTTTTTTTTTATTTAAGGTTTTTCTTTTTTCTTTTCCCATCATTTTCTTGTGATTAACCCCGTTCCTTGATTTTCTTTTTTGCATTTTTCCCGTTTTTTTCTTCATTTATTATTCTCCTTCCCTACTTTTTTATTTCTTAGTGCCCTATCCCCAGATATTGCAGGTTCTCTTGTTTTTTCAGTTTTTTCCCCTTTTTTCTTTTTTTGGTTATGGCTCCTGTGTGATTATATGGTTCGTTTTTTGCCCATGGGCTTTTAGTTTTTTGATGGTTATTCAATTGTATTTTGTGTTTAACTGAGTGGGAGACAACAACAGTCCCCATAAGAAACAAAAACATCCACACCTTCTGCAACTTCGCTTACTAAGCGAGAGCCACTACCTCCTTCTCCACCAACAGGCCAATGATAAAAAACCACCAAAAAGAGCCTGAATCACCTTTGGCTGCTCTTCACAAACAGTTAACAAAGATCTAAATACAACAAAGCCATGATGCCTCAGAAACAACAGACCATCACAGTCCATACAAAGAAACAGGATAAAGTGGTAGAAACAAGGGAGCAGGATACAGACCCAGAACACA
>NW_006921913.1:1796131-1804483 GCF_000298275.1 Orycteropus afer afer
CTTGGAGGACATTATGCTGCTGAGTGAAATAAATCAATCACACAAAGACAAATATTGTATTAGTCCGTTATTGTAAAAGTCAAGGAAAGGTTTATCTTTGGAAGGAAATTTTTTTTGTTGGTTAGCAGGGATATGAGGGGTGGGGAGGGAACATTGTTAGATAGGTAGAGATAAGTGTCGATTTGGGTGAAGAGAAGGTCAATGTACCAAGTGTGAGTAATCAACATGGTGGCATTGAGGAAGAGGAAGACATAGAGGTACATAGGAGGTACTGACAACAAAGATGAACCCTTTTGCACATACAGTACTGCATTGTCAGTGAAGGCAAACAAGGGTATACGGGTGTATAGATGGGTGGACAGGCTGAACTATTAGGTATGTCTATGAAGCAGGGAGAGTACTCAACACCAAGTATAGGGTTGGCAGGCAATCACCCTATAAGTGTATCTGTATCATGTGAATTCCCAGGTGTATAGTAGAGCTGACAAGGGACAAGGTTGTAGTCACTTCTTGGTCACAGCCAGCTACACAGAGGAACTGAGTAGTTGAACTTGTGGGCTCAGGACCATAGTCACAGGGGACATCAAGCTCAACTGGCATAACATACTACACAAAACACTGTTCCACCTCCTACTTTGATGAGCAGCGACTGGGATCTTAAGAGCTTGCAGGCAGCCATCTAGATGCAACGATGGGTCTCTCCTCATCCAGAGCAAAGAAGAATGAAGAAAACCAAAGATTCATGGAAACAATTAGTCCAAGTGACTGGTACACCATGCAATCTGCAGCCTATACGACTATGAGACCAGAAGAACTAGATGGTGCCCAGCTACCACTTGGAGGGAGAACTATGTAGGAGATACTAAATAGAGTATGAGAACAATGTGGAACAAAAATCAAAATCCATTGGAAAGAAAAAAAGGTGGGGGACCAGGTTTCCTGGTCTGATAGAGCCTGGTGGAACCACTGAGACTAAGGCCCTTAGCTGCCCTTCAGGTCTGGAATTGAACCCACACCTGTGGCTTCCAGCCAAACAAAAGACAGCCATGTAAGTTGAACATTTACCTGAAGTAGATACACTCCTTGGAGAAAACAATCATGGGAAAATAGCAGCTGTTTATGCACAGGGAGACAGCCCAGGGTACAGGGGTGCATGGAGGGATGGACAGAGGGAAGAGGTGACTATTGGGAGGAAGTGGGAAGGGAGCTGCTGCATTGTGGTGAATTGTGGTCAATGTCATGAGACAAAGTGTGTGTGACCTGCTGTATGGAAAGTGAATTTGCTCTGTAAATTTTCATCCAAATCACAATTTAAAAAAATAAATAAAGTATCTAGGCCACTATAAATCAAAAACATCATTCGTGAATTCCAGTGTTCTTTAATTATAATATTCTTAGAGATCAATATTCATCTACAGCTCTTGGATATCTACCATGTAACAGAAACTATACATAAAAATAAAATCCCTCACTCTTGGGTTAACAGTTCTATATAGAAGAAATAAAATTAAAGAAACAATTATCTGAAGGTGTGTATTTTTTCATATATATGTCGTTGTTATGTGCCATCGAGTTGGACCCAACTCATAGCAACCCCTACTTGGGTTTCCGAGGCAGTATCACTATGGAAGTAGACTGCCCAACCTCCCTTCCAAGGAGTGGCTAGTGGGTCTGAACCGCCAGCCTTCTGGTTAGCAGTCAAGTACCTTAGGCACTACGCTACCAGAGCTCCTATATGAATATATTTATAGAATTTAAATATTAAATATATTTATATAATATATAAATACATACACACACACACAAATGGGAAATCTTGGAAACATTTTCAATGATGGAGTAGGAACTATAAGGTTCTATTTCTACATGAAATATCTCTGTAATGTTTAAATTCTGTATATCGAGAATATAATCTTATAGACATTGAAAAATAACAAAAACTTTCTTAGAAAAGCAAAAAAACACCTGAAGGACTTTTAAAACTGTCTGTCCCTTATTTTTTTGTCTCCTATCCACACAGATGAATCACAAACAACTGCAGTTTTAACATCATAATTATTATACTAGAATGACACATAAGTCCAAAAATATTATAATATATAAATGATTATTTGTGTTAGAGGAAAATTAGAAACTCAAGTCTTGACCATTAACAGATTAAACAAATTATGGAACATCTGTCTATACCAAGAAAACTTTTAAAAGAGGCAGTGTGGTGATAAATAATTAAGAGTGTAAATTTCAGAGCCACAGGGCCTGCACTATAGGTTTACAGTCAGCTTTGCCAGTGACTAGCTGCACTAACTTGAGCAAGTTGTTTAACTTCTCTGGGACTCAGCTTCCACATCTGTGAAACAAGAAGGATGCTATAAAACCTCATGGAGTTGTTGTGAGGATATTTACTACAAATAAATTAATGATAAAAAATAATACATATAAAAGCACCTAGTAAACCTTCAATAATGTTAGCTGATATTGTTATTGTGTACTGAAATGGAGCAATGTCAAACTTTTATATTTAATTTTTTAATAAAGTTAAACAAGATATAAAATATTTTGCAGAATAACCCAATTTTAGTTAAAAAAAAAAAAAAGTATAATAAGAGTATGTTAGCATATGAATAAAAAATGGGGGAGGTATCATAGCATGTTCAATCACAAACCTGGGCTTTAGACCTCACTTTAACTTCTGAATCCACCAAATTATTAGCTGTGTAACCTCAGGCAAATAAGTTAATTTTTGTAGGCCTAATTTCTTCATCTGTGAAATGAGGATAACAACCTCACCTGGTTGTTCTAAGCATTAAATAAAAAAATACATCTAAAACAGTATTTGACACACAACAGGCATGGTAATGTTGGCTACTATTATATTATTACTATCACTATATTTGTTATTAATAAGAAGAGTCATGTCTTTTTTGTTTACTGTTACATCCGTAGTACCTAAAACATTGCCTAGCAAAAAGTAGGTGCTCAAAAAGTACTTACTGCTTAATGAATGAATCGAAGTGGTTAATTAGACATGGGGTGGGATTGTAAAGATACTTATTTTTATCACTATTTATATATTTCTAAAGTATAAATTCTATCAAGAAAAAAAAAGATACCAATAATAAAACCTTATTTTCCAAAGTCCTAAAGTAAAAATGAGAAATTTCTGATTTCTCTAAGAACACTTAATTCAAAAAAGTTAAGGGAAGATGGATTGAAAAGACAGGAAGAAACTATAAAATAAAGATAAGTTACTAACTAAAATAGCAAAGGCTTAATCTAAAAGGGCAGTAATAAGAAGCAATTTCATTTTTTCCACCTGTCCAAAAGTTAACCAGATCATCCTAAGCAATATTTTGAGTCTCAGAAATAAGGATCATTTTCAAAAATGTAATCATATTTAATTTGGGTTTTTAATATGAATCAAATCTCTTTTGTCATTTTCTTTTATAGGTTTTCCAAACAATGGGCCAGATATATGGAATCATCTAATAATGCTAATTAACTTTATTTTCCTGTTAACTCTATCTATTAGAATAGCAGTTTTTAAAGTATAATTCAAGGATTCACAGGAATACCAAGGACCTTTTCAAGGTTTTGTAAGCTCACAATTGTTTCCATAGTAACCCTAAGCTAGCTTTTACCTTTTCTGTTGTTTTCACATTTGCACTGACGGTGTAAAAGCAACTGCAGAAAAAACTAATGGCATTTGAGCACAAACCTAGGCAATGGCTCTGAACTGTTTTAATGCCATATATATGTACTTAAAACAGTAAAATCCAGTTTCACTTTAAAAATATCTTTGATGAAGGAGTAATTTATTTCTATTAAATTTCACCTTTGGAGTATACAACTTTTTAGTATTTTGTGGGAGGAAATGGGAAGTATAAAGAGCTCTGGTAGCATAGTGCCTAAGACACTTGACTGCTAACCAAAAGGCTGGTGGTCCAAACCCACCAGCCACTCCTCGGAAGGAAGATGGGGCAATTTACTTCCACAGTGATACTGCCTCAGAAACCCAAGGAGGGGTCGCTATGAGTTGGGTCCGATTCAATGGCACATAACAACAACAAAGCTGCATACCAAAACATGAATGTTGCTCAAACAAAGGCCCTTTTCTGATTGAATTGTAAAGTAAATTTGCTGCTTTTTTCTTGGAGTACCATCTCTACTAGAAAAAAATGAGTATCAGACAAAAATGGCTATTCAGAGTAGAGTACTTGGCAGATAGTATCTTGAAAATGAGATCAATCTGTTACTTCAAGTAAAAGATCTGATTGTATTGAATTCCATTGTTAAAATCTGAACTTTCAGGTGAAAACCAGTACTTTGTAAACTTTGAGTGTGCTATAAGCTTAAGTGTCTCAATTTAGTTTTCTGATGAGATAGGTGATGACACAAACACATGTGATTTGTTAATAGTGTATAATCAAACATGTAAACAACTGAAGATCCACTTAAGTTGGTGAACTTTCTAAATGGCCAATGCATGAGGTTACAAAATCATGTATGAGTGAAAGATTCATTCAAAGGACAAAATATACCAAACAATTTCACTATAACAAAATACAAAAATGTCATTGATATGGGTTCAGATTTCACACTGCAATACCTTTAAGAAAGCAATGCTTTTGGAGTTGTGGTACAGTGCCAAAGAATATATATTCACATTTAACTGAAAAAGATATTAAAATATTCCTCCCTTTTCCAATTACACACATGTGTAAGACTGAATTGTTTTCATATATTTAAAAAGAAAAATTACAACAGACTGACTGAAGAAGCAGATGAGAATCTGTCTTATTAAAACAGACATTTGCAAAACTGTAAAACAATATATTGTGACCACTCTTTTTTTGCAAATTTTTATTTTTCTATAACAAAATATTGTGTTAACATTTAATGTGCTTACTGCTGTTCTTTTTAAAAGAATTAGTGAATATTTTTTTTAATTCCTCCATTTTAATGTATAATATAACAAATATCAATGGATATAACCCATATAAACCCAACTTCTTTGAGGATCTCAATCACTTATTTTCACAAGTATAAAAGGGTCCTAAAATCAAGTGTAAGCACTGCTACACTCAAGGCATATAAGCAGAATGCAGTTTCATATATAAAAAGAGTTGCTTTTGAGACTTTTCTGAGTATCCAGGGACCATACCTGCTTGGCAAAAAATATCGTGTCAAGTCTGGAGTCCTGAACCACAGAGCCTGCTGGTTCTTCTCCTGGCTGCCACTTGAAAAGAAAAATTAACCCATGAACTGGCCTACAAAATAAAATACAAATTAATGGCACCAAACCCTTTTATCACACACTGTCACTATATTAAATTTTAGTCAGCCATTTAACACATATAATGGCAAATTAAGTAAATTAAGTATGAAATAATGAGAAAATTTTAAAACATCACTATTGGCATTTATAGGCACTAGAATATTGCCTGAAATAAGGCTAATAACACTTTAAAATTGTGTTTGTTAACAGAGAACTGTAACAAAAGGTTTAGTGGATTATTCATTTCTAAATTATGTTACCTCACTTAAATATAGGGGGAGAAACAGTAAAATTATGAAGTTATTAAGTTATTAATGCTAGATTAAAATCTAAGATATATGAATAAAGTTCATGAAGAATGTTTACAGAAAATAGCTGATAGCATACATATTATTAAATATAAGGAATCACCTTCCCATAATCACTGGATTCATGAGCAAACCTTAAGCCATATTATGAACGGATGCTCTCATCTAATATACACTGAAGTCACTGCCTTTCCTAAAGGAACTGCTATCATCTATGAAAAACTACACCACTACTTCACATTTCCACCTATCAAAAATTTTCCTCATCTTTTTAGGAAACAACTCAAATGATGTATATCCAATTAGTCTTCCCTCATCACTCAGAATCAGTCTCTTACTCCATCTAAAGAGATCCTTTTCTGTGGAGATGGGGAAAGTAGGGGGAAGCAAACCATCCCCTCCTTGTTATTAAAAAGACTACTCATCTCCATATAGTTCACATTTTTTCTTTTCAAAGCCCATTCACTGAATCCATACTAAGATTTTAAGACCTCTCCCACCAGTGAAAACTTCACCAGTCCTCCTCTTGAAGAACTAGTGACACAGGGATAATGCCAGGGGTAGGGGTGGATGAGAGGAGGAGGCTCAGAGAGGTGATTCTGGTCAGAAAGATGGGAGAAAAGTAAAGTAATTCCTGGCATCCACTTCGAACCTTGGAATATAAGTTCCCCAAGAAGTAATACAATAATATGTAGGCAATTTCTGTATTACTTTTAGTATATATTATCTATTAAATATATTTTGTAGATTGACCTATTATTCACATATTTTATATTAAAATGTGTTCCATGTTCTATCAATACTGATCTACAAATGAATTTTGTGACAAATCAACCAATTGGTATTTTGTGGATACAAACTCATAGAAACTTAGATTTGAATCCTTTACAAATTACTTACTTATGGGCCTCAGGTTTTTGGTTACAAAATGTGGATAATAATACCTATATCACACAATTGAAAAAGGACTTAAAGGAGGTAATATGTTGAATTTAGAGTAATCAAAGTAAAATAAACAAATATCATGATCCTTTAAGTTTGCTAAAATAGAGATATTATTATTAATATACTAAAATATACTTACTTTAGTTTTTCAAAATTTTCAGGCTCCAAACTCCATATTTCTTCTACTTGGGCTCCTCGGCAACCTAAAATAAATTATTTTCTTCAGAAAGCAAAATAATTCATTTTTTCCCTTCACCCTTTAATAAAACATTAACTAAAAGTAACACATATTTGAGGGTAGCTGTTGTTGTTAGGTGCCTTCAAGTTGGTTCCAACTTACAGAGAACCCATGTACAACAAAACTAAACACTACCCAGTCCTGTGCCATTCTCACCACCATTCCTGTTTGAGCCCACTGTTGCAGTCACTGTGTCAATCTATCTCATGAAGATCTTCCTTTTTATTGCTGACCCTTTACTTTACCAAGCATGATGTCCTTCTCCAGGGACCAGTCACTCCTGATAACATGCCCAAATACATGAGATGAAGTCTCACAATCCTTGCTTCTAAGAAGCAATCTGGCTGTACTTGTTAGTTATTCTGGCAGTCTGTGTTATATTCAATATTCTTCATCAACACCACAAAAATTCAAATGCACCAATCCTTCTTCAGTCTTCCTTATTCATTGTTCAGCTTTCACATATACATGAGGCAACTGAAAATATCATAGCATGGGTCAGGTGCACCTTAGTCCTCAACCTGAAATCTTTGCTTTTAAACACCTTACAGAGGTCTTTTGCAGTAGACGTGCCCAATGTAATATGCCATTTGATTTCTTGGCTGCTGCTTCCATAAGCATTGGCTGTGGATCCAAGTAAAATGAAATCCTTGACAACTTCAATCTTTTCACCGTTTGTCATGATGTTGCTTATTAGTCCAATTGTGAAGATTTTTGTTTTATGTTGAGGTGTAAATCATATTGAAGGCTGTAGTCTTTGATCTTCAACAGTAAGAGCTTCAAGTCTTCTTCACTTTCAGCAAGCAAGGTTGTATTACCTGCATATATGCAGGTTGTTAAAGTCTTCCTCCCATCCTGATGCTACATTTTTTCTCATATACTCCAAGTTCTTGGATTATTTGCTCAGCAAGTAGACTGAATAAGCATGGTAAAAGGATACAGTCCTGATGCACACCTTTCCTTTTTAAACCATGCAGTATCCCCTTTGTTCTGTTCAAACAACTGCCTATTGTTTGACACTGGATCTGCATGAGTATAATTAATCGTTCTGGAATTACCACTTTTTGCAATGTTATCCATAATTTGTTATGATCCATACAAAATGGTAAAAACGAATAAAGCTTACAGCCAAATTTTATTATTTTCTTTAATGTTTCCTAATTATTTACAATGAAAGTATATTATTTTTATGATTAAAAAAAAATCCAAGAGTCTATGTTCATTGAATCACCAGGTCTCCCTCAAACTCTGGCACCTGTTCATTCCCTTTCTTTCCTCAACTAGGGGTTTCCCCCACTCCACCCTTGGTCCTCTTTTCTTTCTTACTGTTGTTTTTAGGTGCCATCAAGTCATTTCCGACTCATAGTGACCCCATGCACAGCAGAACGAAACACTGCCCGATCCTGCACCAGCTCCATGACCCCTGCTATACTTGAGCCCATCATCGCAGCCACCGTGTCAATCCATCTCAAAGGCCTCCCTGTCTTTCGTCGACCCTCCACCCTACCAAGCATGACACTCTCCTCCAGGGAATAGTCCCTTCTGACAACATGACCAAAACAGGTGAGACGAAGTCTGGCCATTCT
>NW_006921913.1:1804583-1808754 GCF_000298275.1 Orycteropus afer afer
TAGTTCTTTTAGCAGTCCATGGTACTTTCAGCATTCTTTGCCAGCACCACAACTCAAAAGCATCAACTCTTCTTCGGTCTTCCTTATTCACTGTCCAGCTCTCACATGCATACGAGGCCAAATGTACCCTTGGGGTCAAATTGCCCTGGTTGAGAACAGCTATCTTAAATGTAGAGTACGTTTTCATGTACTGGGTGAGGGAGGTGACTACAGAGTAGTTGAAAATAGAGATTTAGAGTTTTAAGAAAAGGATCAGAACTAAATATTTGATTGAAAAATCATTGTTAAGTGGTAATTATTTGCTTTCCCAAGGGGAATAAAAGTGGGGGAAAAAAAAGTCTTTCTTAACTCTAAGCTTTTTTTTTCACTTTTATTCCCCTTGGGAAAGCAAACAATTACCACTTAACAATGATTTTACATAAGGTATAGTGGGTTTTGGCACATCAGTTAACATATCTAATCCTGGCCTTACAGGGATTAGAAAAACTTCATTTAAAGCATTTCACACATAGAAGGCACTGGTGAATATGACTTTTGCTTGCGACGTGATAATACTCCCTAACAATTTAGCAAATACTTAGAATGTGCCAAGTGAAGGTAAAGAGCTCTGCTGATGCAGTAGTTAAGGCATCCAGCTGCTAACCAAAATGCCAATGGTTCAAACCCACTGACCACTCTGCTGGACAAAAATGACGCAGTCTGCTTCTGTAAAGGCTTGCAATTCCTTAAAAAGTTGGAATTAGAAATACCATTTGACCCAGCAATTCCTTTACTAGATATATATGCTAAAGAAGTGAGAACCAGGACAAGAACAGACATATGCACACCCATGTTCATCGCAGCACTATTTACAACAGCAAAAAAGATGGAAACAACCTGGGTGTCCATCAACTGAAGAATGGATAACCAAACTACCAAACTATGGTACATACACACAATGGAATACTACGCAACCCTAAAGAATAATGTAGAATCTGCAGAACACCACATAATGTGGATGAACTTGGAGGACATAATGCTGAATGAAATAAGTCAATCACAGGACAAATATTTTATTAGTCCATTATTGCAAAAAGTCAAGGAAAGGTTTATGTATGGAAGGAAATTTTCTTTGTTGGTTACCAGGGGTGGGAGGGGAGGGGAGGGAACAGTTAGATAGGTAGAGGTGAAGAGAAGGGCAATGTACCAAATGTGAGTGATCAACATGCTGGCACTGAGGAAGAGGAAGACACAGAGAAGTACATGGGAGGTACAGTTAATAAAAATAAACCCTTTTGCACATACAGTACTGTGTTGTCAGTGAAGGCAAACATGGATAGATGGGTGGACAGGCTGAACTATTAGGTATGTCTGTGCAGGGGGGAGTGTGCCCAAGACCACGTACATGGCTGGCAGACAGTGTTTCTACAAGTATATTGCTATGTTCTGTAAGAATTCCCAGGTATATAGTAGAGCTGACAAAGGTCAAGGTTGTAGTCACTTCTTAGGCACAGCCAGCTACCCAGAGGAAGGGAGTAGTTGGACCTGTGGGCTCAGGACCATAGTCGCAAGGGACATCAAGCTCAACTGGCATAACATATTACACAAAACAATGTTCCACCTCCTACTTTGGAAACTCTATGGTGCAGCTCTGTCCCTTCCAGCAGGGTCAGTATGAGTCTGAATCAACTCTACAACAGTGGGTTTAGTTTGGAACGTGAAGGTTAACTTGATATGTCAACTTGGTTAGGGTGTGTTGTTGTCGTTGTTATGTGCCATCGAGTCGGACTCAACTCACAGTGACCCCTCCTTGGGTTTCCAAGGTGGTATCACTACGGAAGTAGATTGCCCAACCTTCTTTCTGAGGAGTGGCTGGTGGGTTTGAACTGTCAGCCTTCTGGTTAGCAGTCAAATTCCTTAGGCACTACACCACCAGAGCTCCTTGGTTAGGGTACAGTACTCAGCTACTTAATCAAACATTATCTAGGTGTTGCTGTGAAGGTATTTGTGGATGTGATTTACCTACAATCATTTGACTTTAAGTAAAGATTACCACCAAAGTGAGTGAGCCTCATCCGTTCATCTGAAGGCCTAAAGAGCAAAAATTGAGGTTTCTCAGAAAAGAAATTCTGCGTCAAGATTGCAACATCAACTCCTACTTGTGCTTCTAGCCTGCCCTACAAATTTCAGACTTTCCTGTACCCACAATCACGTGAGTCAATTCCTTAAAATATTTTAATGTATGTGTGTGTGTGTGTGTCTATCTGCCACTGATTCTGTTTCTCTGGATAACCCTGACTGATAAAAGATTCTGTACCAAAAGCAGTTTTAGAGGAACAGACATCTTAAAGGTAAGTTTTCTGAATTTGTTCTGGGGTTACTGGAATATGTTCTAATAGCTGATTAGAGGGCAGTGTTAGTCCATAGCATGATACAGCAATGAAGATTAAGTAACACCACTGGACACTCCTATCCAAATATTGATGAGACAAGGTTCTGGATGACTTATGTATTTGATAACTTAGAACATTTCTGTCAAACAAGTACAAGTGACATTGGTTGGTTGTTCCTGAGTTAAAAAAGTGAAATAAGTTCAGGGTTTCCAATTCCTAGCTCAAGTGCCACATAAATGACCTAAAAGTTTTTATATCTGCTCTAAAAGAAATGTTTATCTCATGTAGCTGCAGAGTTGAGATGCTGAAACCAAACCTGAGGGGCTGGATTACAATGCAAATTGAATTCCCAACTTGGCAGAGTGTCTGTTGTTAAAGTGAGAGCACTGATTACAAAGAAATGGGACTCTAAATGAAAGAAGAGTGACATAATGGACCTAAACAGCACTGGTGGTGGTGATTAAGCGCTCAGCTTCTAACCAAAAGGTTGACAGTTCACAAACCTACCAGCCACTCCATAGGAGCAAAATGAGGCAGTTTGCATCTGTAAAGATTATATAGCCTTGGAAACCCTATGGGACAACTCTACTCTGTCATATTGGGTCTCCAAGTCAGAATCAACTCAACGGCAACAGGTTTTTTTAGGTTTGGACAGATCCAGATGAAGGCAACGCTAAACCCCTAAATTCTGCTGAGTCTTTTTCACCAGTGAAAACAGCTTTTCTACCATCTGAAGAGGTTATCCTACTTTGCCTTAAGAGCCTGTAAGGACTTACCCTCAGGCCAATACACTTCCAAAACTATTGCTGCTTCTCCTCAAGACCTACTCCACTTTGCTTACTGACTTTTAACTAAACTGAAATTGTGTTGTTGTTGTTGTTATGTGCAGTCGAGTTGGACCCAACTCATATCAACCCCTCCTTGGGTTGCCGAGGCAGTATCACTACGGAAGTAGATTGCCCAACCTTCCTTTCGAGGAGTGGCTGGTGTGTTTGAACCACCAGCCTTCTGGTTAGCAGTCAAGTGCCTTAGGCACTATGCTACCAGAGCTCCCAACTGAAACTGTAGCAAGCCCCAAAAGATGAAATAGAAAATGTGATCCATGAGGAAGAGCAGTATACTCCAAAAGAACTGCATGATTTTTGCAATTCACACAGACAAAAATTAGGGAACATATGTGAGAATGGATATTTAGGGATTATTAATGGATTATGGTGGAAGGAATATAAAGTTACAACAGGCCAAATTTACTGACATGAGCCCAGTAAGCAGACTCTGCATTTAGTGTGGTAGCTCAAGGAGTTAAAATGTGCTCTAACAGTTTGGTTCGTTGCTTAGCTGAAACATGGACCAAAATGAGCTGCACTGCCAAAACTGCCATGAACACTGGCAAAAGGGTTGGGGAGATAGGAATGTTAGAATGGATTCATCACATAAATCACGATGACACTAAGAAATAAATTTGTGAGGGGAGCTCAGCATCCTTGAAGAGCTCTGTGGTCACTCATCTCTATAGGTTAGAAATTACAGTAGGAACTGCTATTACTGACCTATTGTTGTTGTTGTTGTTTGCCGTCAAGTCGGCCCCGACTCATAGCGACCCCTCCTTGGTTTTCCGAGGCAGTATTACTACGGAAGTAGGATTGCCCAACCTTCCTTCCAAGGAGTGGCTGGTGGGTTTGAACCGCCAGCCTTCTGGTTAGCAGTCCAGTGCCTTAGGCACTATGCTACCAGAGCTCCCTGAGGCTCATTAGGAGGGTTAAAAAGATATAGTTCTGGGCTAATCACCTCTCCCCCTT
>NW_006921913.1:1808854-1872833 GCF_000298275.1 Orycteropus afer afer
GGGTTTGAACCGCCAGCCTTCTGGTTAGCAGTCAAGTGCCTTAGCCACTATGCTACCAGAGCTCCTATTACTGACCTGGGATCTTTAAATGCAATGAGGATAGTTGGATCCCATAGTGGTAGGAGCTAAGTAGTGGTGTAAGGTTGGCATGGTTACCATAATGGACAGTTAAATCAGAGCAGTAATCAGAACTGTCTGACTCACAGTGACTTATTGCATTGGCTATTTCTTTTAAAGTATCCCTAGAAAAGAAATAGATGCTAAATCTACTAAATTATTATTTGATCTACACAAGTAAAAGAGTTCTAGGTCAAGTGAACAGAAGGCTAACTTGAAGCAGAGAATCATAGCCTTTTATTAATTCCCAGATTTGAGCCAGTTTATAGACCCACAATGTCTCGAATAAAGGGAGATCAAGTCCCCTTGAGGAATGACCTGTTGCACTACCAAAAATCTATACTATTAATCTTTCTTCCAGCCCTTCCCAAAGTGATCTATATCTTTTATAAGAGTAACTGTGCACTGAAGAAAAAGAAACAATCAGACTTTTAAGAGATTATTGAACACTTTCTAGGAGTTCCAAAATGTTACTGTGACCCACCAATCAGTGTAGGAAAGAGGCTTTATAGAGATCTGGTGATTAATGAAGTTTTAGCTCAAGTTCACCTCAGTGGGTGAGATGGGTCCAATGGGTTCCCAAACCCATCCTGTAATTATTTCCTCAGTTCCAGAAGGCATAACTAGAATAGATATACTAAACAACTGGAGAAATCCCCACAATGGTTGTCTGACCTGGGGAGTAAGGGGTATTACAGTAGGAAAGACCAAGTGAAAGACACTAGAATTGCCTCTATGTAAGAAAATAGTAAACAAAAACCAATACCACATTCCTGGAGGGGTTGAGAGATTAATGCCACCATCAAGGGCTTAAAGGATAAGGGGTGGTGGTGATTCCCACAATTCACCTACTTGCTCTGCAGAAAATAGATGCATCTTGAATAACGAGAGGATTATTGTAAAATTAACTAGGTGGTGACTCTGCAGCTGCTGTTCCAGATGTGATTTCACTGCTACAGCAAATTAACCAGGGCTTAGAACCAGTTCAACTCCCTGCTGAGAATGTGCATTTCCACCCCAGAAATACTGAATCAGAATTCACCTGTTAACAAAATACCCAGGTGATTCTTTGGTACCAAAGATGTGGTAAAACCAATGTGAGATTGTTCACCACAGATTGGTAAGTAACCACAAGTAAACTCATGCTTACTTTGTTGATTGGGTAATCTGCCCCGAATATTTCAATTCTCCAGCCCTATATCATAATTTAGTGTGCAGTGACCTTGATAGCCTTTCCCTTCACCAGACAGCACATTGATTACATTGATGGCATTATGCTGGTTCAACCTACTGAGCAAAGAGTAGCAACTACTCTAGATTTATTGATAATACATTTGTATGACAGAGGGTAGAAAATAAATCATAACAAAAATTCAGGGCCTTCTAGCTCAGTTAAATACCTAGTTACCCCATCTAAAGTAAAGGTTAAGTTATCACATGTATCACCTACTACAAACAAAAAAGTGTCACAATGCTTAGGAGGGCTCTTTAGATTTTGGAAGCAACATATTCCCTATTTAGGTATGCTACTTTGGCACATTTATCGAGTGACTTGAAAAGCTGCAAGTTTTGGGTGAAGCTGCAAGTTTTGGGTGAAACTGAGAACAAGAGACCGCTTTACAAAAGGCCCAGGCTGGTGTACAAATTGCTCCATCATTTGAGTCATACAATCCAGCTGATCCAGTGAAGTCTGAAGAGTCAGCAGCAGAGAAAGATGCTGTCTGGAGCCTTTGGCAGGCCCCTATTTAGTGAATCACAGTGCAGACCCTAAGGATTATGGAGCAAAGCCCTGCCATCCTGTAGATAACTACTCTCCTTTTGAAAGAAAACTTTGGATTGCTACTGGGCCTTACTTGACCATGAAGTGTCTAACTACAAGCCAAGAAGTATCATGCAATCTGAGCTGTCCATGACAAACTGGGTGTTGTTTGACCCAACAACACATGAAGTTGGGTATGCACAGCAGCACTCCTCCATCAAACAGAAGTAATATATACAAGATCAGGCTAGAGTAAACCCTGAAGGAACAAGTAGGCTAAATGAGGAAGTGACCCAAATGCCCAGGTCCTTATTCCAGATATATTACCTCCTACCAGCCTGCACTTATGGCCACATGGGGAGTCCCATATGATCAGCTGGCAAAAGAGAATATTCAGGCCTACTTTACAGTTGGTAATGCATGAAATGCAAGCACCACCTGAAAGTAGACAACAGCAGCACTGCATCCCCTCTCTGGACCATTGCTCAAGGACAGTGGTGAACAGAAATCCTACCAGTGGGCAGAATTTCACTCAGTGCTGGTCCATTTTGTTTAGAAGGACATGGCTACATGTGCAACTGTATACCACTGGCTGTAGCCAATGATTTGACTGACAGTCAAGGACTTAGATGGAACATGATTAGAAAACTGGTGACAAGGAGGTCTGGAGAAGAAATATGTGGATAAATTTCTCTGAATGGACAATATTTGGAGAATATTTGTTTTCCACATGAATGCTCACCAAAGGGTGACCTCAGCATAAGGAGATTTTAATACAGGCAGTTCTCAGGTTATAAACATCTGATGTAGGGCCAATTCCTCAAACCAAACTCATTGCTATCAAATTGATTCTGACTCATAGGCTCTCCATTGGGTTTCCAAGGTTGTAAATCTTTACGGAAGAAGGTTGCCTCATCTTTCTTCCACAGAGTGGCTAGTGGGTTTGAACCACTGACCTTTTGGTTAGCAGCCAAATGCTTAAACCACTACTCCACCTAAGCTCCTTAGGGACAAATCCTATTTGCCCTTTAATGCAGGGCTTGGAACCAGTTCTGTCGCAACTGATGAAGCAAAACAGGAACAGATCAGAATTTTTACCATTTGGGTGATTCATCATGGTAACCAGAACAAGAAATATTACTGGTCAGAGTCCTGAAATGGGAGATTTGGAAAAGGCATAGTGAGCCCTTTCAGGAGCTTGATGCACAAGGCTGTATTACTGGCAGTATTGAGGAGGAGTCACACATACTCAATGCAGCACAGTCAGCCATCATTTTGGACTGGAGTGCTGCCATCTTTGAAGCCCTGCTTTAATATTATATAAATTTGCCCTCAGTTTGAAAGTACTGAAACAATCCCTCCAACCCCCCCAAAAAAACCTAATTGTCCTCAATCGATTCCAATTCATAGTGATCTGGACAGACTAGAACTGCCCCGTAGGGTTTCCAAGGCTATACATCTTTAAGAAAGCAGACTGCCACATTTTCTCCTGCAGAAGAGGAGCTGCTGGCCTTTTGGTTCACAGGTGAGTGCTTTAACCATTGCACCACCAGGGCTCCAGAACCAACTCCTAAACACAACAAATTTCTTGATCACAATCACCATCACTTGCTACATGTGTAGCTTCTAAATCATTGAAAAGGCTCTGAGTCTTTTATCACACTAAAGTAAGGCTAAATAAGAATCATATACACCTGTTCCAACTGACCTACAAATTCTTAAAGACATAGTTAAGAACGAATCTCATTCTTAACCCAGGGACTGCTTGTAAGCAAGTGGATAAGATGATTTGAGTCTGTGAATACTAGTCTCTTTCCTCAGCCACTCCCGTCACTGCCTAATGGGTTCATGAACAAAGTGGCAATGGTGGCCGGGATGGAGGTTATGCATGGACTCAGCAACATGAATTTCCACTCACCAAAGCCTATCTGGCTACAGCCACTGTTGAGTGCCCAATCTGCTAGCAGCAGAGATCGACACTAAGTCCCAATATGGCACTATTCCTTGGAGTGAGCAACTACCTGCTTGTTGGTTGATTATAACGGATAACTTTCATCATGGAAGCACTCAACTCTTACTGGAATAATCATTTAATGCTGGATACAAATTTGTCTTGCCTACGTGCAATACTTCTGCCAAAACAACCATCTGTGGATGTACAGAATGCCTTATCCAACATTACAATATCCCACGTGGCATTGCTTTCTGATCAAGGAACTCACTTCAAAGCTAATGAGTTGACTTGGTAATGAGCCCATACCCATGGAATTAACTAGTCTTACCATGTTCCTCATGAAGCACTTGTCCTGCTATAATGATAGAATCACCTCTGGAAAACTGAGTTAGAGCCAGTTAGTGGCAGTATCTTGCAGGGTTGGCAATGGTCCCCAGAAGGCTATAAACCAAAAGCCACTGCCATCGAGTCAAATCCTACTCACAGAAAAAACCTAAAAGACAAAGTAGAACTGTCTCATAGTTTCCAAGGCTATAAATCTTTACAGAAGCAGAATGTGTCAACTTTCTACCCCCAGAGTAGCTAAGGGGTTTGAACCACCATTCTTTTGGTTAGCAGTCAAATGCTATAACTACAATACCACCAGTGCTCCTTAATCTTTTTAAAATTGATGATAAATAAGAAAACATAATCATCACACAGCAAAACAGGCTTTCAAATAATCGGGTGTGTGGTCGAGTCCATTCCATCTCACAAAGACCCTATATAACAGAGTAGAATTGCCCCATAGGATTTCCATGACTGTAAATCTTTATGGAAGCAGACTGCTACATTTTTCTTCCACAGAGAAGCTGGTGGGTTCAAACTATTGTCTTCTCAATTAACAGGAAAGCATTTAACTTTTATCAATGTCCAATAAACGGTATGGGTTTTTCCCATAGCTAGGATTCATAGGTACAGGAATTAAGGGGTGGAAATGGGAGAGGCACCACTCACTATCACCCCTAGTGATGCACTAGCAAAAATTTTGTTCTGTCCTACAATATTATGCACTGCTTATCTAGAGAAATCAGTTCTAAATGCATAAATATTCCCAGTAGGAGACATACAATGATTCCATTGAACTAGAAGTTGAGACTGCCACCTGGCCACTTTGGGCTCCTCATGCTCCTGAGTCAGGCAAAGAAGGCAGTTACTGTACCGTCTGGAGTTGTCAGTCATGATTACAAAGGGGAAATGGGACCACTATTACACAATGCGGTAAGGAAGAACACGTCTGGAATATAGGAGATCCCTTAGGACATCTCTTAGGACTACCATGCCCTGTGCTCAAAGTCAATGTAAAATTTCAGCAACCCAATTTAGGCAAGACTACTAAAGATCCCAAACCTCTCAAAAATGAAGGTCTGGGTCACTTGTCATGGTTTGGGCTAAGACCTATGACCAGCAGAGGTGCTTGCTGAGGACAAAGGGAATGTAGAATGCATAATGGAAAAAGTAGTTATGAATACCAGCCACAACACATAACAGTTGCAGAAACAAAGATTATAATTGTTTTCATTGTATTTCTTCCTTACTTTATTACAAATGTTTGTGTCTGAATATAGACAGCAAATATCTTGCTTTCTTCCCTCAACTTAAAATGTATTAATAATCTTTATATCATATTTAAGTTAAGGACAGAAAGGAAAAGCAAAAAACAAACCCACTACCACTGAGTGAATTCCAAGTCATTGTGACCCTATAGGGCAGAGCAGAACTACCCCCTACCCACAGGGTTTCCAAAGCTGTAAATTCTTATGAAAACAGACTGCTTCAACTTTCTCCCACTGAGCAGCTAGTAGGTTTGAACTGCCAAACTTCTGGTTAGCAGCCAACTGCTTTAACCACTGTGCCACCAGAGTTCCTTTATAAAGGAGAAGAATGAACAATAATTAAAGTCTTTTCAAACTCTTCTAAGGAAACGGTTAGCGTATTTTCAATTTATATTATTTTAGGCAGAAACATGACTTTGTTATTGTCTTTATGTAGAAATTAAGTATGGTTTAACCCTTAACCCTTTCAATACCTAATTAATTTCTGCTTTGAATTTTTTGTTGAAACCATGTATATTCAATAATGGAAGGTATTTTGAATGAAATGGGAAAAAAATTTTCAGAGTAAGGATTTTCATAAAATAATTGGGACACATATGTCCTGAGGATCGGAAGTAAGATGGGGCAATCTACTTCCGTAGTAATACTGCCTCGGAAACCCAAGGAGAGGTCGCTATGAGTTGGGCATATAACAACAACAACAACAATGTCCTGAGGGGTCTCTGGTGCTGCAGTTGTTGGAACAAGACACATTTCTTCAGTTATACAGGACCCCACTAGATGGCAGCACACAGTGCATAATGACTTTCTGCTAAAGCAGAAAATGTAGGTGGCCACAGCATTTCCCACAGGTCATGAAAGGATTAAGAAGATGTGTTTGGGTACCAAATTGACCTGGAAAAGAAAAATCCTGTCAAGACTGCAACATCAATTACTGTCTCAGTTTCCAACATGCCAGCCTACCATACAGGTTTCCCATTTGCCAGCCCTCACAAGCACGTGAACCAATTCCTTAAAATAAATCATAGATATACAAACAGCTATATATAATACTTTGATAGATAGGTTAAGTCTTAAATAACCAAAAAAAAAAAACTTACTGCCATTGAGTCAGTCCCAACTCATAGCAATTCCTTGGTTTTCCAAGGCAGTATCTCTACGGAAGTAGATTGCCCTGTCTTAAATAGGGTGACCATATAGATAGATGTGTATGTATGTATGTACAAACACACACGCCTATATATATACCACTTATTGGTTCTTTTCCCTGGAGAACGCTGATATAGCCAGTATAGAGCAGAAAACTAATTCAAACCTCGGTCTGATTCCAAAACCTGAGTACTTTCTAACATTCTAGATTATTCTAAAGTGAGAGCTACAGAAGTCTTAGGCCACCTATAAAAATCAATAGTTGTTAAAAAAAAAACTGGGTCAACTAACAAGTAAAGCAACTGTGTGACTGGACATCTGTACCATTCTGAGTCTCAATTTGTCCTATTCAACAAGTATCTATTAAACGCTCTGGCATTAAACACATATGTTTAAGGAGAGTTCTGCACCATTCATAGTAGAGAAAAAGTGGAAACAACTTGAATGTCAGTGGCTTGACAGACATTCACATATAAAATTGGAAAACCCTTATAAATGTGAATCTACATATGGTCAGTCTCAGGAACAGCACAAAAGGACATCAATGCAATTATTAACATTAACTACTACAGCTGGAAGTCAAGAGTTAAAAAAAAGGTAAAACACTAAAAATCTGTAATCCATCTGAAAACAAAAAAAATCTACTGAATATCACTGGGGTTTTGTTGTGAAGGTAGACTGGGCAATCTATTTCCACAAAGATTTACCACCTTGGAAACCCAAAGGGGGTTGCTATGAGTCGAAATGGACTCAATGGCAGTGAGTTTGGTTAGGTCCTGAGGATAAAGCAGAGTACACAAGAGACATGTACCCTGCCCTTGTGCCATGGCTTTTAAAATTACTGTGGAAAAGTGACTGCCAAGGGCAGAGGGTGGTAGGGAGCTCTGCATTTTCCCTCCCTGACTCCAGGTTCCTGGAGCCACCTTCCCTCAGACAAGGAGCTGGGCAGCCTGCAAAGAACCACTCTATACGCCCAGATTAGGCCTTCTCCGGTGACCTTCAACCCAGCATGGTCCCTTTGGCTCTCACCAAATCCTTTAATGAGCTCGGTGAAGACCCCAGGGTCACTCTCCCTAGGGCACCTTTCCTCAGCATTGCCTGTCATGGTCCCAACCACATGCCACTCCGTATTCAATTAATATAGACAGGTTTGGTTTTATATTTACATTAAGCAGAAAGTTGGGGAGGGGACTTTAAAAAATTAATACAATGCTGGTATGTACCAAACACAGTTTCTGTGCCAAGCAGATTAGTAGGCTCTGGCATATATTAATAAAACATTCTCACAATACCTAAGAACCTCAAAATCTAGGAAATAAGCACAGACAACTCAAAGGCAGTATCACATGTATACAATGCATATGAAAAATATACAAGATGTGTTCTAGAAGTTTAGAGGTAGGAGAGATGATTAGTATCTGTGCTGATCCAAAAAACTTCGACAGACAAGTTGATTTGAGTCTTAAACAGGGTGACCATATAATTTGTCATACAAACCAGAACACTGCTCCAGAATACCAAAAACAAAACTCACTGCCATCGAGTCGGTTCTGACCACTCAGAAAGGCATCAACATTGGAGATCTTGGATAGACTGGGAGAAAAAATGCAGAAAATTCAAAAACATAAAAAAGACCAGGGTAACTGGTCAGAGAGAGACTGGTGAAACTCCCAAGAGTATGGCCCCTAGTCACCAATTGGGCAGAAATTGAACTAACTGCCATGCCATGGCTCAACTCTCAGCCAGACAGGCAAGCTTACAAGCTGAACAACTATACCAGGGAGATACGCTCCTTAGAAGTCAACCATGGGAGATCAGAAGGGTAGCATTTGTAAAGAAAGAATGCTAGGCAGGCAGGAACACAACATAAGAAGGACATAGGGAAGGGGTAACCACAGGGAAGGGGTAACCACAGGGAGGAGATGGAAGGATAGCTTTCACATTGTGAGCATTGTAATCAGTGTCATGAAACAAAACATGTATGAACTGTCAAATGTAAAACGAATCTTTGTAAAATTTCACCCAAAGTACAGTAAAAAGTTTAAAAATATAATAATTTTCTTTAAAATATATCTGGATGAGAACCCAGGTATAGATCCATCGACCTATAGTCAGCTGATCTTTGACAAAGGCCCCAAATCCATTAAGTGGGGAAGAGAATGTTTGTTTAATAAATGGTGCTGGCAAAACTGGAGAGCCATGTGCAGAAAAATGAAACAAGATATGTACCTCACACCACACACAAAAACAAACTCCAGATGGATCAAAGACTTAAATGTGAAACCTAGAACTATACAGTTCCTCAAGGAAAATTTAGGGTCAAACTTAAGGGCCCTAATATTTGGTATCAATAGACTACCAAGCATAATTCAAAATGCACCAACAGCAGAAGAGAAGCCAGATGATTGGGACCTTCTAAAAATTAAATGTTTATGTGCTTCCAAAGACTTCTCCAAAAGAGTCAAAAGAGAACCTACAGATTGGGAAAAAATATTTGGTAATAACATATCTGACAAGGGACTTATCTCTAGAATTTATAGAACACTCCAACACCTCAATAACAAAAAGACAAACAATCCAATTAAAAAATGGGCAGAAGACATGAATAGACACTTCACCAAGGAGGATATTCAAGCGGCCAACAAACATATGAAGAAATGCTCACGATCATTAGCTATTAGAGAGATGCAAATCAAAACAACAATGAGATACCATCTTGCTCCAGCACGAGTATCAAAGTTCAACAAGACAGAAAATAACAAATGCTGGCGAGGTTGTGGAGAGATTGGGACTCTCATACACTGCTGGTGGGACTGTAAAATGGTACAACCATTGTGGAAAGCAGTATGGCGATTCCTTCAAAAGTTGGAAATACAAATACCATTTGACCCAGCCATCCCATTACTAGGTATATACCCTAAAGAAGTGAGAGCCATAACAAGAACAGATACATGCACGCCGATGTTCATCGCAGCACTATTTACAATAGCCAAAACTTGGAAACAACCTAGATGTCCAACAACTGAGGAATGGATAACCAAACTTTGGTACATTCACACAATGGAATACTATGCAATGCTAAAGAATAATGTAGAATCTGCAAAACACCGCATAACGTGGATGAACTTGGAGGACATTATGCTGAGCGAAATAAGTCAGTCACAAAAGGACAAATATTGTATTAGTCCGTTATTGTGAAAGTTAAGGAAAGGTTTATATATTGGAGGACATTTTCTTTGTTGGTTACCAGGGGTGGGAGGGAAGGGGAGGGAATGCTGTTAGATAGATAGAGATAAATATTGATTTGGGTGAAGAGAAGGGCAATGTACCAAATGTGAGTGACCAATATGGCAGCATTGAGGATGAGAAAGACAGAGAGAGTTACATGGGCAGTACAAACAACAAATATGAACCCCTTTGTAAATATAATACTGAGTTGTCAATGAAAGCAAACATGGGTATAGGGACGGATAGATGGGTGAACAAGCTAAACAATTATGTATGTCTAAATGGAGAGTGTATCCAAGATCATATACAGGGTTGGCAGACAATGGGCCTCTCGAAGAGTATGAAGGGATGGACACTGGGAGGAGGTAACTATGGGGAGGAAGTGGGAGGGGAGCTGCTGCATTGTAAATTTTGGTCAATGACATGAGACAAAGTATATGTGAACTGCTGTATGAAAAGTGAATTTACTCTGTAAATCTTCACCCAAATCCTAATAAATAAATAAATAAATAAATAAATAAAATATATATATATCTGGAATCTTCCTCCCCAGGAAAATACTTTGGTAGGGTTCTCCTAAACTATTGCCAGTGCCTTAAATCTAACGGACTGTTAGGTCTTCTATGCACACAAGGTTTTCCATGCCCAATAGAGGCTTTGACAACAATTGATTTTCATTCCCTTTAACCTTACCAGTAAGTCTTATCAGAAACAGCAGAGATAACCTCAGCTTCTGAACCTTCCAAGCAAAACATCCCCAGATATCTTCTCTAACCCCATTTTCAGTCATTCTTTGCATGTTGTTGTTGTTGTTATGTGCCATGGAGTCGTCCTGACTCACAGTGATCCCTCCTTGGGTTTCCAAGGCAGTATCTCTACGGAAGTAGATTGCCCAATCTTCCTTCCGGGGAATGGCTGGTGGGTTTGAACCACCAACCTTCTGTTAGCAGTCAAGTGCCTTAGGCACTACGCCACCAGAGCTCCCATTCTTTGCATGGGCAAATGCAATTTGGCTGATGGTTTGAATAGGACAAACTCAATCAATGGCCCTCAGACAGTCTCTCCAAAAATACAGACAAATCTCAATCACTGAACTTGAAACCGTAAATCGAAGGCACTCTTATATTGCACCCTCTGACTAAGTAGGTCTCATTTTAGAGGTCCAAACAACTGTAAACAACACATTCCTCCAGGGCACCATGCGCACCCCCATGACTACTTCATCTGTGTAAGCTAGGCATTAACTTGCCTCTCTTCTCAAAACAAGGTAACATCCACCTTGTTGTTAGTTGTGATTGTGTCAGCTCCAACTCATGGTGACCTTATATATAACAAAACATTGCACAATCCTGTGCCATCTCTGCCTTCCAACCTGGAGAGCTCATCTTCCAGCACTGTATCAGGCAATAGTCTATTGTGACATTTATGGTTTTCACTGGCTAATTTTTGAAGTAGATAGTCAGGCCTTTCTTCCTACTCTGTCATGGTCTGCAAGCTCCTCTAAAATTCCCCACATGGTGAGCTTGCTGGTATGTGAAATACTGGTAGCATACCTTCAAATCTTAAGGCAACACACAAGCCACCACAGTATGGCAGTCATAACAGACCTTCAAGTGTTTACAGAAACAAATACTACCTTGTCCTCGAAAGGCAGATTGCCTCAACTCAGTTTTTACGAATGACAAAATTTTCCTAGACTTCCTCCTGACATAAGGTCAGCAGTTCCAACCCACCAGCTGCACTGTGGAACAAAGGTGGTAGTCTGCTTACATCCTTGAAAACCATATGGGGCAGTTCCACTCCATCCTATCAGGTGACTATGAGTCAAAATGAACTCAATGACAAGGGGACTGGGTTTGGAGTAACCTCCTTGTAGGTCAAGGTGGAATGTATACAAATACTAATACACCTTGCTATAACTGGATGTCTTAAGCCAAGAGGAAAGGTTAATACAAAAACTTAGAGAGCCACATGATGTTGCAATGTAAACTTTGCAAGAGACAAACAGATACTGTACCAGCCCTGTTATTCAGATTAATTAGAGTGACTAAGGAAGACTATTATGTGTGAAAAATAAGGGTGGACTTGTTGGGAGATAATTCTCAATGGGCTTCTCCTGTTTCTGCACGTATTCTGAACAAGAGGCATTACCAGCTTTATTCTGGACTATCTTCTCAAGAATGTTCATATAGTGAACACACTCAAAAAACTGCCCCAGAGATAATGTCTTCCTCTGGGGCAGACAAAATACTTGATTGTTGTCCAGGATAATAAAGATGGCCTCCTAGAAGCAAAAGTTGAGCAGGTTAGGAGTTCCCTAAGATTTTGAGTTCCATTAAGTTGGGAGCTACTCAGCTATGCCAGAGGCACTGGGTGAACTGCATCCACCTGGGTCCCTATCTTTCCCCAAGGACTTGGAAGACAAGTAAACTAGTGTGAACATGAGGCTCACGCTATCTATTGTATTGTAATACAATCTTTTATCTCTGCCCCAGAAGCTGTCTGTCAGCATCTACAAAACTGTGGCAGGGTAATTGTTAGCTGTCAATCAGAGTAAAATCAAACACACTTCATAATTCTTACTAGATGCTAGATTTTGTCAAAAACCTTTTGCACCTACTGAGGTATCTAGTTTTACTGTTATTACTATGATGAATTACACTGATTATATCTCAAATGTTAAATAAACCCTGAATCCTGGAATAAACCCCCACTTGATCATAATGTATTGTTCTTTCAATATATTACTGGATTCAATTTACTAAAATTTCATTTATAATTTTGCATCTATTTTGATGAGGGATACTGGTCTGTAGCTTTCTTTTAATATCTTTGGTTTTGGAGTCAGAGTAATGTTGACCTCATAGAATCAGTTAAGAAGTATTCCTTCCTCCCCAATTTTCACAAAGAGTTTGTGTAAAATGAGTATTATTTATTTCTTAAACATTTACCAGTGAATTTACCAGTGAAACCTTCTTGGCTACAATTTTCTTTGTGGAAAGGTTTTAAACTATATTTTCAATCTCTGCTATTAAGTGCAGGTACAGAAAATTCATTTACGTATCACTCTCTGAAAAGCAATGCTTTAGTTACATCATGTTCAATCCCAAATTTTCTACACATATGAAAATCAAAGGAATAGCTGTTAGTGGATTGGATATCTTAAGATACACAGATTTATCAAGTACAATATTCCTTAGTTAACTTTAACATGTCATAATAGTTAAGGTTTTGAGGATAAAATTTATTGCTAAACCTACAGACATATCAAACTCATTGTAGGTCCAAAACTGAATCCATTTTCTTATCCATCAAGCCTACTCTTCTCTTGCACTTCACACAAGGCACCCAAGCTAAAAACCATAATCATTTCATCTCTCTTTAACCCTTCATTCAGTCAGTCACCATTCCTGCTGATTTTAATTACAGCAAAATTACTGAAATCTACCTCCTCCTCTCTAACCCACTTTAAGTAGTAAGGTTAATCATTTCAGACCCTGACCATTTTAAGAGATCTCTAGCTTTTCTCACTCTATTCCAATCCACTCTGCAAACTATAATAGCCCTGCAGGGTATCTGAAGATTGGTTCCAGGGCCCCTACTAATATAAAAATTCATGGTTGTTCAAGTCCCTTATATAAAATGACCTTGTTGTTGTTGTTGTTGTTATGTGCCATCGAGTCGGACCCGACTCATAGCGACCCCTCCTTGGGTTTCCGAGGCAGTATCACTACGGAAGTAGGATTGCCCAACCTTCCTTCCGAGGAGTGGAACCTATGCACAATCCCCCTCTATACATTAAATCTCTAGATTATTTATAATACCTAACAAACTGTAAATGGTCTATAAATAGCACTTTATACTTCCTCTTTGAGGGATTGCATTGGCCACTTAATTGCTTTGTAGGATCAATTTTTTCACCAAAGCAAAGGGTGCAAACAACACAAGTACCAAAAAAAAGAAGTGATCAATGCACAAACAAGTGCTGAACAGAAGGAGGATCTGTGAAATGGTGGAAGGCTGTATCAACACATCACTTCATTCACACGGATTCAATGTAGTGCTCAGCACACAGCAAAATCCAGTTTTGTATTTTGGAGTTTTCTGGAATTTTTCTTCCCCCCACCCCCCAAATATTTCTGAGCGGCGGTTGGTTGAATGCACCGATGTGGAACCCACAGATAACAGAGGGCCAAATGTACGAGTATAGTAATCTTTCTTAATTATAAAAGCGATCATGTCACTATCCCATGCAAATATTTTTGACAGTGAAATCCCCGTGATTGCAGGGCAATCCAAACTACACAATATGTAAAGCTTATCTTCTTAGCTTTAGATCCAAATATTTGTCCAGACTGTTATAATTATGTTTCAGTCACTTTGCTAGCTATTCCCTAAGCCATATACTTTAACATCACAATTGTTCATGTTTTTTATCTCCCCATGCTTTTCCATGACCTGTGTTGTGGAACAATGTTTACATACTTTAACAGAGCAATTGGCACACCATATTATTGTTTGGCTGTGAGTTTTTCAGAGAAGCAGTCATGGTTTATTCAACTTAAAAATTCCCAATCCCTAGTAATGTGCCTGAAATACAGCAGATGTTAAATATGTTTAATAAGTAATATTCCAATTATTTAAATATGTTCAATAAACACATTATCAACATTTAATTCTTATCCTGAGTACAACTTTCAAGATGAACTAAAATTAGTAATACTTGAGGAAATTAACGGATGAAAAATAAAGTTACTCCAAAGAAGAGGTCAGGAACAAGAGGGAGAGACAAGGATAAAACACAAAATATGTTGATTATTTAGCATTGAAGACAGGGAATATAACCAGAGAGATATTATGGGAAAAGCTTCTAGTCTACAGCACCAGCTCAAAAAAAAAAAATACTCGACCGGAAGCTAAAAATGAACAGGGGACAGAAGAGCCTGCGAAGTGGCCTGTCAGTCCCACGCAGTCAGCGTGTGGGGAGCTCATCACACAAGTACAAAGTGTTCTGCTTCGAATAACTAGAATCTCGGGTTCCTGGGCAGCTTGGGCTTTAGAAACTCCACCCTTAAGAAGGCACACCCTTGCCTGACTTTTCCTGCAGGATTGATGGCCTAAGCAAAGCATCTTACTACCTTCCAGAGAAGAGCGGCGGGAAGGAAAAAAAGATGTGTGACTAATGGATTGGGGGGCGTTCAAGTCTAACAAGTTTTTGGTTTGGGTTTTTTTTTTTTTGAGTGCCGGATACTGAGAATAAAGCGGAGTACACGAGAGATAATGGTCCTTGCCCTCGTGGCGTGGCTTTTAAAATTACTGTGGAAAAGTGACTGCCAAGGGCTGAGAGCGGTGGGGAGCCCTGCATTTTCCCTCCCCAACTCCAGGTTCCTGAAGCCACCTTCCCTCAGACACGGAGCTGTGGCGGCGGCAAAGAACCACATATATGCCCAGACTGGGCCTTCTCCCGTGACCCTCGACCCAGGACGGTCCCCTTGGCTCTCACCGAATCCTTTAATGAGCTCGGTGAAGACCCCGGGGTCGCTCTCCATAAGGCACCATTCCCCAGCATTGCCCGTCATGGCCCAGACCGCACGCCGCCCCGCTCCACCTCTCGCTCTCAGCCTCCCCTTGCACCAGCTGCTGCCGATCACAGATATCGGTATACCCGCCGCTGAGCTCGTCAACCCCACGTCACCCCGCCTACTTCCCGACAGCCTCCAGGCGCCGTCACCTGCAGCGCGACGGCGCGCTGGAGGACGCTCTAGCCACCCAAGAGACATCGAAACCCTTCCTAAGCCTTGCAGGACTCGTAGCGGATTCGGAAGGGGCTGGGGCCTGAGAAGAAAGGGCGGGGATTCAGAGGGCCGAAAGAGGTAACATCCGGGGTCCTCGCTAGTCAGGAGTGAGGGCGGAGCAAGAGAGGGGGCGGGGCCCGATAACGGGAGCCGAACCTGAAAGTCCCGGAGGCGGTGGAGCTGGAGTTACAGCTACCTTCCAGGCCGCCGACTCCCGTGGTTTCCCAACGCTGCTCAGAGCTTCTACCAGCGGCGGTGCGTGTACGAGGATCCGCTGGGATCTCGGCCGCCAAGTACAGGTGAGGAAGCTGCGGGAGGCCGGCTTGGGGGCCCTTTGTGCGGTCTGAGCGGCTCCAAGGGCGCTCCTCCATGGCCCTCACCCAGCATCCCAGCGGCCATAATCGGGGCGAACCCTTCGCCAAACCATCATTTTCCCTTGCCCCGCCTATGCGCCCTGCCCTTGCTAGGTACAGGTACCAGCATCGCTTTAGAGACATTCTCCCTCGCAGAGCTAGGCCTGCACTCTCCCGAAAGTGGGCCCTTTCCGAACCCGAGACTCCTCCTGCCTCTAACTGCAGAGCTTCCTGCAGGCTTGCGTCCAGCGATCTTGTTTTACTCCTCCTCTTCCTTCTCCCCCGGCTTCTGCGCGGCGGGGCGTTGCCACCGATCCGGGATTTGGGAAAATCTTTGTGGAAAAAGGGAAGGCGAATTTACCCTAAGGGGAATGACGAAAGAGAAGAGAAAGATCCTACGGACCGTATTATGGTAGACAGATGCAAAGGGATGCGAAACCCCGAATGAAAATGAGGTTGATAAAAGTGTATTATGCTAAAAATATCTATGATGGTTCCAAGACTGGATAGTGGTGAGTTAAGCCAAAAATGGCTATTTTCAGTAAATGACTAAATCGTCTTCATTCAACAGGCTCTTACAAAAGCATTAAAATTAGTCTTTAAGAGTGGATTTATGCATCACCCTAAAAGCAAATCATTCCAAGAAGAGCCTTAACCAAACCAAACTCACTGCCGTCGAGTGGGATTCGACTCATGAGCACCCCTCCTTGGGTTTCCGAGTCGATATCACTATGGAAGTAGATTGCCCAACCTTCCTAGGAGTGGCTGGTGGGTTTGAACCGCCAGCCTTCAGATTAGCAGTCAAACGCCTTAGGCACTACGCGACTAAAGCTTTTATTTTTTTAAGAAGGGCCTTAGGCTTCCAAATTAAAAAATGCATTAGTCATTAAAACACTCAAAACAGATGACGTGTTAGGGTCGTCTGTAAAAATAGAACCAGTGAGAGAGAGAGAGAGAGAGAGGGGAATTGGTTCAATTGTGTGTGGGGTGGCAAGTCCAAAATCTGCAGGTCAGGTGGTTGTTGTTGGGTTCCATCAAATCAATTTTTGACTCATAGTGGCCCCCTGTGACAGAGTAGAACTGCCCCCTAGGGTTTTCAAGGCTGTAATGTTTATGGAAGCATATTGTCATGTCTTTATCTCATGGAGCCATTGGGTGAGTTCGAACAACCAACCTTTCAGTTATTAATTCCTTTTCTGTATTTACACATCTGAATATCTTTTAGTCTATTATTTGAAAATGCTACCTTTCATCACGAGAGGTCAAGCAGATTTTTAGACTGAAGATTCCTTTGGTCTTCTGTCCCAAAATCTGTAGGTCCAAAACGTCGAGGCGTTCTGACAAAATGTCTGTCTACAGTTTGGAGGTAGAATGCACCTTAGGAAAAGCTTCCTTTTTGCTGTTAAGTACTTCAGCTGATTGGATGAGGCCCACCTACATATTAGAGAGTAATCTGTTTTTAGACCTTATGATTTAATTATATATAACTGACTACTTCATGACATGAACTGTTGATGGTTCAGTGGTAGAATTCTGGCCTTGCATGCAAGAGACCCAAGTTTGATTCCTGGGCACTGCACCTCATGCACAGCTGCTACCCTGTTGTTGGAGTCTTGTGTGTTGCTATGATGCTGAACAGGTTTCAGCAGAGCTTCCAGAATAAGATAGAACAGGAGGAAGGGTGTGGCGATCTACTTCCAAAATAAAGCCAATGAAAACCTGTTGATCACAAATCTCCCATTCACAGCCAGTCATGGGAATGGCACAAGATTGGGCAGCAGTTCATTCCATTGTGCTTGGGATCTCCATGAATCAAGACTGACTTGATGAAGAGCATCTAGACTAGTGTTTGACCAAACAGCTGGCTACCATAGTCTAGTCAAATTGACATGTAAATATATAAAATTAACTGTCACAGCTATACTCTTGAGTTAGGGAGCACCGTGCTAAGGATTATGTGAAGCCGCAAAATAAACATCAATTTTACTGAGGTTGGAAACAACTACATTTTAAAAAAAAATCTTTCATATTAACAATCATGGCTGTATTATGGAGTAGAAGCAAAAATATGTGTAAAATGGTAAGATGTCAAAAATTTCTTTCTGGGGAAAAAAATTTCTGCCCTCAAGCTGTGGAGTCTCTCTGTTCAGTATATGCTTCTAAGATACTTAAATGGAAAAATTTTAGAGTCACATGGGTCTGGCTTTAGTTCCTTATAAACCACATTTAGAATAATGATCATCAGAACCCAAAGGTACTTGTAGTGATTTCTGCTAATTTGTCATCTGTAATATTTCTGTGAACTTTTAAGATTTTTTTGTCCTGTATATATATATCAATACTAACATTTTTTTGGCACCTAACTTAAATAGTGCCTGTTGTATAAAGGCCAAACCAAATGTTTAGCCTTTGACACAAGGTGCCTGTCATCGGGATTGTTGTTGTTATGTGCCGGGATTGTTGTTGTTATGTGCCGTTGACTCGTCTCTGACTCATCGTCTCTGACTCATAGCGACCCCTCCTTGGGTTTCTGAGGCGGTATCACTATGGAAGTAGATTGCTCAGCCTTCCTTCCAAGGAGTGGCTGGTGGGTATGAACCGCCAGCCTTCTGGTTAGCAGTCAAGTGCCTTAGGCACTACACCAGCAGAGCTCCCTAATCATCAGGATAGAGGATTAAAATTTCTTTAATTATGCTGTTAACATTTAATTCTAAGAGTTTACATAAAAATCCGTATTTCTGGATGAGAAATATAAATTCTGGCAACCTACTACATGGCAGCAATTGGCTGGAGGTGCTTGCATTGACAGCTCCACTTAGACTGACATGCTCTCTTGTTTGCCACAGTTCTGGACATTTATTATTGCATCAGCCTTGACTTGATCCACTCATTTCCATCACCTGTCTCTCTCATACAGATACTTGAATTGGTGATCCCAGTTTTTCCAATACTGTTTATTTTAAAACTCCTATTGCACTGTCATAGATTTAAGTTAGCTTTATTTTAAAATGGAGTAAGCTAATCTGTTTGACCTCTTGGGATGAATGGTAGCATTTTCAAATAACAGGATTGTCAAAGTCAAGAGACTTTGAAAGATAACTCATTTTTAAATATGAGAAAAGGAGCCCTAGTGGCACAACGGTTAAGCTCTTGATTGCTAACAGAAAGGTTGAAAGTTGAAACCCACACAGTGGCTCAGTGGGAGAAAGACCTGGCTGTTTGCAGCTGTAAAGATTACAGCCTACCAAACCCTGTGGGACAGTTCTGTTCTGTCACATGGGCTCACTATGAATCAAAATCAACTCAGTGGCACCTAACAACAGCAAATATAAGCAAATGTAGGAATCCTTGGAAATAATATATTGTTACTACTAGTAAAAGATGTTATGAATCTTCTAGTTATAATGATTGTGAAGCAGAAACAAGTGTTATTACATATTGTGTTTTACATACTGTGATTTTGCGTCATAAATCAAGAAAGAAATGAGTATATAAAATAAAATTTTACACTGTCGCTCTTTTAAAAGAGTTGTGATCTGTTTAGTTTTTCCCTAACATTTTAATTTATAGAAATTTAACACAACATAACTGTATTAAATTTTTTGGAGTCATGCACATTAAGAGCACTGGGTAGGTCAGACCAACCCAAAGAATTAAGTACTTTTTTGTTAATCTGGATTTGCAGCACTTCATTATTCAGAAGTGGATTAGCTGATTCCTAGGTGACCAGGCTGTGACCTCACTCAGTGCCCAACTGCCTTCTAAAGGATTGATAATAGAACTTATGCATGTAGGAGGGAGATAGTGCCAGTTGAGGAAAGAATAAATTAAGTTTCTGTATATATTTGTGTAGAAGGAACCCTGGTGGCACAGTGGCTGTTAGCCTTGACTGCTAACTGGAAGGTCGGCTTCTCTGGGTCAACCCACCAGCTGCTCCGGGGAAGGAAGACAGAGTGATCTACTTCCATAAAGATTTATAGCCTCAGAAATCCAAATGGGGCACATAACAACAACAACATGAGTTGAAAACGACTTGATGGCACTGAGTTTGGTTTTTTTGGTTTTTTTTTTTTTTGGAGCCAGTCTGAGGGAGAAAGATGTTTTAGTCTTTCCATAAAGATTAATAGTCTTGGAAACCCTATGAGACAGGTCCTCTGTCCTGTAGGGTCAACTTGATGGCAACAGGCTTGGTTTTGGGGGAATTACATACCTGTATATCTCAAGTTGATTTCTAAAGTCAAATCTAAAAAATGTAGGGCTAAATATTTTCGCAGAATCTATGCTGTTCCCTTCCATTGCTGGTATAGGTAAAAATAGAGTTAAATAAACATGTAGTATTTATTTAAATATAAATATATTTCCCAAATATATTTCAGTTAACCAATTTTTTAAGTTTTAATTTTTTTTAAATAGCTTTTTTGACATAATTCATATATCTTGAAATTTACTGTTTTAAAGTATATAATTCAGTGGGTTTTGTATACTCACAGAGTTGTGTGACCATCATCAATCTTATTTCAGGACATTTCATCACTCCAAAAAGAAACCCCTTACCCATAGCAGTTACTCCCTAGTCTCCTCTCCTTCCAACCCTTAACAGCCACCAGTCTGCTTTCTGTGTCTACAAGTTCACCTATTCTAGAAATGATGGAATAATTCAATATGTAGCCTTCTATACAAGATAATTTTTTTAAGATTCATTCCTTTTTTATTGCTGACAGTGTTCATTGTATGGACACACCACACTTTGTTTATCTGTTTTCTATTGGATGGACATTTTCATTGTTTCCATTTTTCTTGGCTATTGTGAATGATGATGAAAATTCTTACACCAGTTTTCATGTGAATATATGTTTTTGTTTCTCTTGTATATATATACCTGCGAGTGAAATTGTTGGATTCCTTAGTAACTCTTAAGTTTAACTTTTTGAGGAACTACCAGACTATCTCTTTTCCAATGCAGGTGTACCATTTTACATTGTCACCAGCAAGGTATGAGTGTTCCAAATTCTCCTAGTCCTCTAATGGCATAGCAGGTAAGGCATTTGGCTGCTAACTAAGTGGTCAGAGGTTCAAACCCACCAGCTGCTCCATGGGAGGAAGACGAGGCAGTCTACTTCTGTAAAGATTTACAGCCTTGGGAACCCAGTGGGAGTCACTGTAAATTGGGATCAGTTTGATGGCAAGGGGTTTAATGAGTATGAAGGAATCCCTGGGTGGTACAAATGGTTAAGTGCTTGAGTGCTAACTGAAATCAGGTTGACGGTTCAAATCCACACAGGTACCTTGGAAAAATGGCCTGGCTATCTGCTTCCAAAAGGTCACAGCCAAGGAAACCTTGTAGACCACAGTTCTACTCTGCAACACATGGCGTAGCCATGGATTAGAAGCAACTCAACATCAGCTGGTTTCTTTCTCTTTTTTTAATGGCTGTCAAGTTGTGTCATTGTGGTTTTGATTTGCGTTTCCCAACTGACTAATGTTGAAGATCTTTTGATGTGTTTATTGGCCATCTGTATATCTTTAGAGAAGTTTCTATTCAGATTCTCATTTTTAATTGGTTTATTTGTTTTTTTATTATTGAGTTGTAAGAATTCCTTATATATGCTATAGATACAAATCCCTTATCATATGTATGCTTTACAAATATTGTTTCCCATTCCACATGCTATCTTTTCATTTTCTTGATGGTGTCCTTTAAAACACAAGTTTTAATTTTGATAAAGTCCAGTTTACTTAGCTTTCTTTTGTTACCTATGCCTTTGGTGTCATTTAGCAGCCAATTTTTAAATTAATTTGTATATCAGCACTGGCAGGAAGGAGTTGCTCGGGACATACTACCATTCTGTTGTGCATTTTTCACTTTGAACTTTGCACGCTGGTAAGTTTATACAAGCAAAGTTAGATAAAGTTATGGTTTGTTTTTTCTTTTTTTAGATCATGTACAATGGATATTATCTTATTCCTTTCAATTTTCATTTTTTTAACCCATTTTTCTCTAAGCTCAGTAGGTTTTTTACATACTTTTATATGGTTTCTTTATAATTTAGAAGACAGAAAAGGTCGATGCCTGTTTATTTGGTAATTTTTTAGAATTTGTTTTGTCATGATACTACAAACCATGTATTAATAGTTTATATATAAATTGGTTTTAGAATGATATTACAAATGGGAGGTATAAATTTTGTCCTAGCTGTTAATCATGTCATCTGTTCAACTGTTTTAGTTCGATCCTGAGATACGGTTGCAGAGCATATGAAAAGCTAAGCACACTTTCAACTGCAGAAATATTGAAATCATGGTTGTCATTAGTATCATAATATACAAAGAGAAGAAGATTTCATTGATACAGCTATTAATAAATACTTTAGCTTCACTTCTCATATTACGGATTACAAGGATTATATTTAGGGATTACCTCTCTCTCAGACATTCTCCTTAGATGATAAAATTCATTTTCTTTCTTGCTCGTAGAAGATCCTTGAATACCTAATATTAAATGAATTAGAAAAACTAACAAAGACATTTTACATGAGTTTTTCCTTCAGTTCTCATTACTTTCTCTTTTTTTTTTTTTTATTGTACTTTCATTAACTACATATTGTACAGGAGTTCTGGTGTCATAGTGCCTAAGGCATTTGACTGCTTACCAGATGGCTGGTGGTTCAAACCCACGAGCCATTCCTTGGAAGGATGGAACAATATACTTCTGTAGCAATACTGCCTCAGAAACCCAAAGAGGGGTCACTATGAGTCGCGATTGACTCAGCAGTGAGTTTGGGTGGGGTTTTTTTTTTTTTTTGAGTTTACATGTTGGGTATCTTATATTTTATTCTGATTATAAGATTTATCCTAAATACCTAAGACTTAAAGACATAAAATTTTTAATTGCACACATTGAGACTTTTTTTATTTACAAAGTTAATGTGTTATTCTTAGATGTATGGTTTATGAAATCAACCTTATGTGTTATTTAGATCTTTTTAAGTATGGATTAATGACTAATCAAAAGTGATGTTATAGGTGCAGAGGGATTTTCAAAATGATCATACCTGGTTCTTGCTCTCAAGAGAACTAATGTAGCTAACCAGACATGGACACAAAGAATAATATGAGAGAAAGAGTAGATAGGTAAGGGGTTTGGCATTTGGGTTGAGACCTTTAAATCGCACCACTTTGGACTTGGTGCAAAAAAGGTGGTGGATACAGTAATGTGATATTAAATATCATTCCAACATTGTTCACCTAACAAATACGACTGCCATTTAATTATTAAATACATACTGTGTGAAAGTATAGTGTTAGGTAACTTGGGGAAGATAACTAGAATTTTTGAGAGAAAGAAGAATCCGATGTCTATCCTTAGAAAGCTTACAGTCTAATTAGAAAGGGAAGATTTATATCATTCTATCACTGTAATGTTGTTAGGTGCCATTGAGTCCATTCGGACACATAGTGCCCCTACGTACAAACGAATGAAACACTGCCCAGTCCTGCGCCATCCTCACATCCTATGCTGAAGCCCATTGTTGCAGCCACTGTGTCTGCCCATCTCATTGAGGGTCTTCCTCTTTTTCACTGATCTCCTTTAGCAAGCTTGAGCTCCTTCTCTAGGGACTGCTTCCTCCTGATAACATGACCAATGTACAAGAAACAACGTCTTGCTAGCCTCTCTTTTGAGGAGCATTCCGGCTATACTTCTTCCTAGACAGATTTGTCTGTTTTTCTGGCAGTCCATGGTATATTCACCATTATTCACCAACACCAGAATGCAAACGCATCCATCCTGCTTCAGTCTAGCTTGTTCTTTGTCCGGCTTTCACATGTATATAAAGCTATTGAAAAGACCATAGGTTGGCTCAAATGCACCTTAGTCTTCCAAGGGACATCTTCTGCTCTTTAACACTTTAAAAAAAGTCTTTTTGCAGCATATTTACCCAGTGCAGTACGTCCCCTGAATTCCTGACTGCTGCTTCCATGGGCATTGATTGTGGATCCAAGCAAAATAAAATCCTTGCCAACTTAAATCTTTTCTCCATTTATTGGACAGGTTTTGAGGATTTTTGTTTTCTTTGTGTTAAGATGTAATCCATACTGAAGGCTGTAGATGCTTATCTTCATCAGTAAGTGCTTGCTTCAAGTCTTCTTCACTTTCAGCAAGTAAGGTTGTGTCACCTGCATATTGCAGATTGTTAATGAGTCTTCCTCCAATCCTGATGCTGCATTCTTCTTCATGTAGTCCACCTTCTCAGGTGATTTGGTCAGCATACAGATTGAATAGGTATGGTGAAAGAATATAACCCTGACACGTACCTTTCCTGATTTTAAACCATTCAGTATCCCCTTGTTTTGTTCAAATAACTGCTTCTTGGTTCATGTTCAGGTTCCTCGTGAGCACAATTAAGTGTTCTGGAATTGCTATTCTTTGTAATGTTACCTATAATTTGTTATGATCCACACAGTTGAATGCCTTTATACAATCAATAAAACACAGTTAAACATCTTTCTGGTATTATTTGCTTTCACTCAAGATCATTTTTATTTCCAGCTTTTGGATTCCTATCACCAGAATTTATCAATACATCATGATTGCATGTTTGGTCAATTTCAGACTAGAAGTTGGTAAAAAAAAAAAAAAAAAAACTTCAGTTTCTTGACTTTAATGGTTGTTGAGTAAATTGAATAGTAGTTGTATTAACTGGTCTTCCTTATAAGTGTATGGATATTATCCTGTCACAGCATTGTACTTCGGGATAGATCTTGAAATGTTCTTTTTGATGACAAATGCAACACCATTCCTCTTCAGTTGGTCGCTTCTGGCACAGTAGACCATATGATTGTCTGATTCAGAATGGCTAATACCAGTCTATTTCAGCTCACTCATTCCTGGAGTATTGGTCTTTTTGCATCAGTAAGATCAACTCCACTTTGACGAGGCAGCTCTTTCCCAGTGGTGTTTTGAGTGCCTTCCAACCCAAGGGGCTTATCTTCTAGCACTATATCAGGCAGTATTCCCCTGCTATTCATAAGGTTTTCATTGGCCACTTTTTTTTCATAAGTGAACCTGACTACATTCTTCTTCCTTATCTGGCTTAGTCTGGAAGTTCCACTGTGAGTGACCCTACTGGTATTTGAAATACCAAGGGCATAGCTTCCAGCATCACAGCAACACATAGTTACCACGGTACAACAAACTGACAGGTGAGTGGTTGCCTTCAACAGTGGATTAATAGATAATTCATATGAAAGTTTCAACTTCTTCATTGCTCCTTTCCCTACCAATCTTAGGTGTGACCCTGAGAGCACATACAGAATTCTGTGTTTATTAAATGCTGTTCTACTTGAGCATTTATTTTGTATGCATTTTAGGAAAGACTGTTACGGTACTCTTGTGAGGAAAAGTAAAGGAGTTTGGATTTTATATTTGAAAACTATGAGGGACCATTGAATGATTTTAAATAGATGAGTAGTGCAGTCAGATTCGTGTTTTAGAACTATCACTCTGGGCTATAGGATGATGAATAAATTGGCACAAAGTAAGCCAATTGGCTTGGAGACCAGGTAAGAGACTATCACCATACTCTTAAGTATGGTGGTCCTACATCAAGGTATAGACTGTAGAGCTAGACAGCAAGAGGTGGGGATTCAAATGATACAGAGGAAGCAAATGACTGGACTGTTGATTGATTGGGTGTGAGGGTGAAAAAGAAAAGTTGTCATCTTTTGGGCTTATGCCAATGTTTTCCAGTCTTTTTCACCAGATAACACCTGTGGAAAATGACATCTTTGTAGAACACACTGGGCTATGCAGATGAGACTGGTGCTGGCCAAAGGCAGCCTCATGCTAGGAAGAGAGGATTGCCTCTGCTAGCCCCAGGACTGACTCCAGTGATTGTCCCAAGGTCTCAGGGATCAATATCTTAGCCCACTTATAACCGATGAAGGTTGAGAAGCTCTAGCTTGGGCAGCTGGATGAAAGCAGGAGATTATTTTATTTAGCGGTATGTTGAGTGTGAATTGCATGAGGCAAAGATATCTCTTAGGCAGTTGGGTGCGTGGATCTGGCACTTATAAGAGGGATTTGACCGAAAAAGTTATAGAATTGAGAGTCATTCACATAAAGGTGTTAGTTGAAAGCATGGAGTAGATGAGATAGATCACTCAAGAGCATGGACTAGCAATTTTAACAGTATGTTAATAGATAATGCATGCAAAGTTTTTAATACAATGCATGGCACATAGGTCCATAAATTTTACCTATTAATAGATATCTTCTATAGATGTCATCAGGAGATCTATGAACACCTAAACTTAAGAAATAAAATGTTCAGTGTGGATACATTCTTCTGGGCCAAGAACTTAGTTTAATCAAGTTGTCAAAGGGTCCTATGACCCATAACAGGTTTGGAGTCACTTAGTGGAGAGAGGAAGGGTAAGAATAGAATCCTATTGTTGTTGTGTGCTGTTGAGTTGGCCCCGACTCATAGCGACCCCTCCTTGGGTTGCTGAGGCAGTATCACTATGGAAGTAGATTGCCCAACCTTCCTTCTATGGGTTTGAACCGCCAGCCTTCTGGTTAGCAGTCAAGTGCCTTAGGCACTATGCTACCAGAGCTCCTAGGATAGAATCCTAGTGAATGTTAACAATTAAGAGCTAGAAGGGAAAGGACCCTTTAAAGGAGATAGGAGGGGTACATAGAGTTAAAGATAAGTGTGAACCACAAGAAAAAGAACTTCAAGGAGTGAATGACTGGCACTGTCAAATGCTCTGAATAAAATAAGGGACCTGAAAGTGACTACTGGATTTAGCAAATAAGGAATGACTCTGGGAAAAGCAATTGCAGTAGAGTGATACAGAAAATAGTTTGTTTCTAGTGAGATTCAGAAGGTGTGCAGTGAAGAAGAGATTTCATAGGCATAATTATAAAAGCAAGGGAGAGGGTGGGGCTAGAGGAAAATCTTTTACCCTTTTAGGTGAGAGAACATTGAGTTTGAGGTTAAATTCAATTCAAAAAGTTGAAGATAGTACAGAGAAAGGGGATAGATAACTGAGGAAGTGAGATTCTGAAGGAAGTGGGACTGAATGGGCTTTAGAGTATCCAGTTTGAGACTGGCCTGTTGCCGGCAAAAGAGACACCTCCTTCTTTAAGGGTATGAGTGAAACTAGGTTTGATGGAAAGAGAGATGTAAGAAAACTAGGCAGTTTCCACCTAACAGGAGGTGTAGAACTCCTGGTGGTGTGTAGGGAACAAATCAAAGATTGAGTTTCTGAGATAATGGTGTGGGGATTAAGTACATGAGAGAATGGAGAGCCTCACGTTTTGAATGTGACTGATGGAACAGTGATTTGAATTATGTTGGAACTCTGTATGTCGGTATTCAGTTCCCATGTAAAGTTGGTTACATTGGTGCAGGCCTAAGCCTCAGGTGGTATAAAGGGATTTCCTGATTCTGTTAAGTAGAAAGCAGCAGCATCATTGGAGGAAGACTCACTAACAGCCTGTGATATGCAGATGACACAGCCTTGCTTGCTGAAATTGAAGACAATTTAACCACTTACTGATGAAGATCAAAGACTACAATCTTCAGTGTGGATTATACCTTAACATAGAGAAAACAAAATTCCTCATAACCAGGCCAATAAGCAACATCATGATAAATGGAGAAAGGATTGAAATTGTCAAGGATTTCAGTTTACTTGGATCAACAGTCAACACCCATGAAAGCAGCAATCAGAAAATCAAACAGTATATTGCATTGGGCAAATCACCTGCAAAAGACCTGTTTGAAGTGCTAGAAAGAGAAGATGTCACTTTGAGGACTAAGGTGTGCCTGACCCAAGCTGTGGTATTTTCAGTCTCACAGGCATGCGAAAGCTGGGAAATAAATAAGACCAAAGAAGAATTGATGCATTTGAGTTACACGTCCCTGGAGAAGGACAACATGCTTGATGAAAAAGAGGAACACCCTCAGTGAGATGGATTGACAAGTGGTTACAAGAGTGGGCTCAAGCATAGCAATGATTGTGAGGATGGTGCAGGACTGGGTGGTGGTTCCCTCAATTGCACATGGAGTCACTTTAAGTCAGAACCAACTCGAAGGCTCCTAAAAACAGCATTAGTCACTGGGGACTGATTATAGTTACTGAGTACAGTGGAGGCTAAGATCCTGGTGCAATGGATGATACTTTTTCTATTTATTTTTCACCCCCTTTCAGTTTGGCTTGTACCTCTGCCTTTCAACCCAAGAAACTAACACCTTAATTGCTAGTTCTAATAGAAAATTTTATCTTACTTTAACCTACTGACATTGCTAGCCTCTCTGTTAGCTTTCACAAAAACCATGTCTGGTGATTTTTCAACCTGTTTATTACTTATTCTTTAGTTAGCGTATCTTCCTCTTCCTGCTCTTTAAATTAGTGATTTTTAATGGTGATTGCCCTCTTGCTGTGTGAGAACATTCCTGTGCTCTAAGGCCATATCCCCTTCTAACTTCTGCTATCAGTTGCAGTTATCTTGTGTCTCAACTATAGTATTAACCCCTCCATCCCTTCTGGCCCTTTCCCCAGAATATAGTCATGATCACATAAAAATTTCTTTAGCCTTGTGCTTCTCTTTAAGCTACTGTTCTACCTGTCAACTTTTCTTTATAGCTATGCCAGTGCATTTAGACAGTTCCTTTTCTGTAATTTAAAGATGCAGAGCAAGATTTCAGAAGCTCCTTCCTGAAATGCCTTCCCCTAAACTTTATCTTAGGAGCTCTGGTAGCATAGTGCCTGAGGCACTTGACTGCTAACCAGAAGGCTGGCGGTTCAAACCCACCAGCCACTCCTAAGAAGGAAGGTTGGGCAATCTACTTCCATAGTGATACCACCTCGGAAACCCAAGGAGGGTTTACTGTGAGTTGGGGTCAACTCGATGGCACATGACAACAGCAACAACAAACTTGGCGCATGACCAGGCAGTGTTTTGTTCTGTTGTACATAGGGTCACTATGAGTCAGCTGACTCAAAGGCATCTAACAACAGCAACAAATTTCATCAACTTTTTAGTTTGTCTTCCCCATACACGTATTCTGGATTATTGATTGGGCTTTTCTATTAGAGCATTTAATTTTACAGTTTGCTTTGTGTTATGTATGTATCTCTACTGTCCCAAATAGATTTCCCTGAGAGGTGGTTCTTTTGTCATTCTAATGAAGTCTTTGTGCGTTTTATACTTAGCATGTATTCAGTAAGTGCTGATTAAATTTTTAGGGTTTGGTTTGGTTTGGTTTTTTTGCCACTTGTCAGAAGGGACCAGTCCCTGCAGAAGAGTATCATGCTTGGTAAATTAGAGGGTCAGGGAAGAAGGGGAAGATCTTTCATGAAATGGATTGACATAGTGGCTTCAGTAATAAGCACAAGCATAGCAAGGATTATGAGGATAGCGCATGACTGGGCAGTGTTTTGTTCTGTTGTACATGGGTTGCTATGAGTTGGAGCCAACTCGATGGCACCTAGCAACAACCATTTGCTCATGCTCAGTGTACTATAATAATACAGTGAAACCTGTGAGAGCCAGAATTGGAGAAGTTGCTTGTTTTTCCAAGTCTCACAAGTTTTCCACCTTTGAATGGTACAGTCTTAACACTTTTCTATTGCTCGCTTTTGGTGGGAAATATTTGAGTTTTCTTTCTCTGACAGGTTTCCACATTACACAGGTTCAGTTTTCACAGGTTTTAATATAGTACTGGGAGCTCTGGTAGCATAGTGGCTAAGACACTTGCCTGCTAACCAGACGGCTGGCGGTTCAAACCCACCAGCCACTCCTCGGAAGGAAGGTTGGGCAATCCTACTTCCGTAGTGATACTGCCTCGGAAACCCAAGGAGGGGGTCGCTATGAGTCAGGTTTGACTCGACGGCACATAACAACAACAACAACAACTATAGTACAGGCAGATTTGTGGCACCTGAAAAAACAGCTATACCATAATAAAGATATTGGTGGACTGATAAAGTAGTGGACAGTTGTGATTGCTTCATTAGAAAGATAAAGAGGCATATTGTTGCCAGAAAGCTCTAGTAGCTTTAGAGATAGTAGAAGAAGGAAAGTGAGGGTTAGTTACAGATGACTTTTAAATTACAAATATGCACAGTTGGTAGAATGTTAATCAGTTAAGATGCTCTCAACTAAAAAATATCCTAAACAATAAATAGGAGCTCTGGTAGTATAGTGCCTAAGGCACTTGACTGCTAACCAGAAGGCTGGCGGTTCAAATCCACCAGCCACTCCTCGGAAGGAAGTTTGGGCAATCTACTTCCATAGTGATACTGCCTCGGCAACCCAAAGAGGGGTCGCTATGAGTCGGGTCCGACTCGACAGCACATAACAACAACAACAACAAACAATAAATATTTATGGCATAACAGGAAATTTGTAAGTAGGGCTGTTCTAGGCAGCTCAATGATCATCAAGGACCCGGGTTCCTTCCATTTTTTTCTTGCCATATTATCCTTAGATGTCTATTGGCTTGTCCTGGCTCCCTTCGTAGTCTTGATAGGGCTGCCACCACTTTAGGCATGACTTGTAATTGAAAATGTCTTGTGAATGAAAATAGCACATAACGTAGATGAACTTGGAGGACATTATGCTGAGTGAAATAAGTCAATCACAAAAGAACAAATACTATATGAGTCCATTGTTACAAAAAATAAAGGAAAGGTTTACACACTAAAGGAAACATTCTTTGATGGTTACCAGGGATGGGAAGGGAGGGGAGGGAAAATTACTAACTAACTATGAATCACATATTAATTTGGGTCAAGGGAAAGGCAATATACAAATAGTGGGTGGCCAGCACAATATCACTAAGGAAAAGGAAGACAGGGAGAGAGGTGCACAAGAATTACAGACAGCAAAGGTAAACACTATTACATACACAATCCTGCATTATCTTTAATGACAAACATTAATCTATGAGTGGATACATAAGTAGACAGGTAAGGCGATCAGGTATGGGTAGGCAAACAGGACTATACCCATGACCATATATAGGTTTGGCAAATGATATTAGTACATACATATTTGTATGTACTATAAAAACATCTGTGAGCTAATGGGGCAAAGTTATGAAGACTTTTTAGCCAAAACCAAACATATTGGGAGAGGGGAATAAGTCACTAGGCCTGTGGGCTCAGGACCATAGTCACAAGGGGCATCAAAGTCAGTTGTATATAACATAGTCTACAAAGACATTGTTCTACATCCTACTCTGGTAAGTAGTGACTGGGGTCTTAAACGCTTGCAAGTGGCCCTCTAAAGTGCAACTGTGGATCTCACCTGGAGCAAAAAAGAGTGAAGAAAATCAAAAACATTCAGTCAAAGGACTAATGACCCACAAGAACCTCAGCTTTCACAACCCTGAGACCACGGGAGCTAGATGGTGCCCTGCTACCAGTGCTGCCCACTCTAAAATGGATCATAATAGGAGATCCTGGATAGAGTGGAAGGAAAAAGTAGAACATACTAGTCTGGTAGAGACTGGTGGGACCCCTGAGACCATAGCCCTTCATCAGCCTTTAATCCCAGAACTGAACTGACTCCCAGTGTTCAGCTTTCAGCCAAACAATAGAAAGGCCTGTGAGAGGTGAACTGTTAACACCAGGGAGGTGCGCACGCCTTACAATAGTCAACAATAAGAGATCAAAGGGGCAGCATTTGCCCAGAGATAAAACTCAGAAGGCAGAAATAGATAGGACACAGGAAATGGTAACCACAGGGAGGAAGTGGGAAGAGTGCTGTTACATTGTAGGGATTGCAGGCCGTGTTATAAAACAAAATTTGTGTGAAATGTTGAATGGAAAATGAATTTGCTCTGTAAACATTTCCCAAAACCACAATAAAAAGTTAAGAAAATGTCTCGGGGCAGAAGGGAACATCCCTTTTTAAGAGCCTGAACCCCCTTTTAAGACTGAAGAAAACCGGAGAAGTATTCCGAGCAGACTTCTTATCGTGTCAGATTGACCAGAGTTGTGACACATGCCTAGTGCCTCCAATAATCATGTGGCAAAGGGGAATGACAACACCGTGATTGGGCCCAGGTCTAGCATTACCTGCTATAATCTAGCATTGTCAGAACTCATCTACATCCACAAGGGAGAATTTGGATCAGCGTAAAGCTGGTTCCTATGAGGTGGAGGTTGGAAGGTTGGGCAGTCTGTGGTGATACCACCTCAGTAACCTGAGGGGTCACTGTGAGTCAGATCCAACTCGACAGCAGTGAGTTTGGTTTGGTTTTAACTTTTTAATCATTTGTGATACCAAGCATCCGCACCACCAACCATGGCACACTCTACTTCTCTACTGGGTTTAGTAGTTTGTTACATTGGCCACACAGAACTCACAGACCATACCCATAGCTACAGGGTTTATTAGAGAAGTGACAGGCAGCAACTCGGGAGAGAAGATCAACTTTGTTAATCAGGACAGCTTCCAACCGGGACAACTCTCAGTTCCTATTCGGTCATGACAGCTGATAGCCCTTCTCTTGCCTGTGATAGCCAGTGGCCCATCTGGGCCTCTGGGCTTCTGCCCATCTGGGGCAAGTGTTACTCTTGTATCTTCACCAACAAGTACCTGGAGACACCCCACTCTACCAGCAAGCGTCCTGCCCAGAGTCACTCAGCTTTCTCTCAATGGGCTTGTAGGTATCTGCCAGCCCCGTAGCTCTCAGTGCTTATACTGCTGCCACCATTTCTCTGCCACTGGGCTCTGCTGTGCTTGCTGCCATTTCTCAACATCTTGTGCCATTTTCAGTGTTTCTGCTCTTTCTTCTGGGACTTGGAGGTTCTCGGCACAGGGATCATGGGTCCAAAGGACATGCTTCACTGTAGACTCTTCTCAGTTATAGTGAGGTCCTCCATTAACATCTGTGGAATTGGTCCTATATAAGCCTAGCAGGGGGGCAGAATTGACCAATCCTTGCAAAGTATGTAAAGTAAATCAATTACAGAGCAAACTGCAACCCAAACAATGATTTTTTTTTTTCCTCACCAAATATTTATTGATGAACTGCAGTGTGCCATGTAGTGTTCCCTTGACCCTAGGGAGCTCAAGGTAGAGAAGATAAACATTTAAACAAGCAATAAAGGATAAATGCATATATATTTGTAATCTCTGTCTACGTCTACAGTTGTACTGCTGCCAGACTTCGTAGACTTGAATCCACTCATTAATTGGATGACATAGGCAAGTCAGTTGTCGTCTCATTGTCTGTTTCCTCATCTGTAAAATCAGGATAACAACACCTTTGGGTTGTGGTAAGATTGAATGAGTAAAGCACATATTGTTGTTGTGATGTGCCATCGAGTCGGACCCAACTCATAGCGACCCCTCTTTGGGTTTCCGAGGCAGTATCACTACGGAAGTAGATTGCCCCATCTTCCTTCCGAGGAGTGGCTGGTGGGTTTGAACCACCAGCCTTCTGGTTAGCAGTCAAATGCTTTAGGCACTATGCTTCCAGAGCTCCCGGTAAATCACATATACTATTTAAAAGAGTGCCTGAATCTAGCCTGAAACCAGAAGAACTAAATGGGGCCCAGCTCCCACTATCTGCCTGACCAGAGTCAAAATAGAAGGTCCTTGGTAGAAAGGGCCCAGCCAGTGATTTTTTGAGTAATTATAAATCCAAGGCCTGAAAGACCATATATAAAGAGAAATCCATTATACTCCACTTGGGAACTTGGGATAAATATAAATTCTTAGGGCCGAGAGCCACCAATTTATGTTTTAACAAACACTTCAGGTAATTCTGATGCACATGAAGTTTGAGAACCACTGGCTATTGCAATTAAAATTCATTCCTTGGGGCGCTAGGAAAAGATCTAGCCTCTCCTAAAGGACATGACTGGCTCTTCAGGGAGTAAGATCTGTCTTAGTGACTATTATCACTCCCCACCCCTGGTTTATTCTCCTGTTTATACCTCAAGATTGCATGCTAACCTACCTGCTTATCTCAGAAGCATACTATACGTCAGAGGTGTGACTACTTATTTCTTGCTTATAATAGGGGCACAGTACCCCGTAAGCAAGGTAAACATCATGCTTACCTTGCTTATGGGGTACTCTGTCCCTATCAGGGATTATAAATTTGAGAAGAGGCTTTGATTCTGCAGGAAGCTACTGTGGGACTGGGAAAAAGACAGATGCCAGTCATACTTACTAGCAGAATCATTGATGTAGATTTAAAAAAATGTGAAATTGTTCATTATGATTAGTAAGTACAAGTAAGCCCATGCTTACCTTATTGCATAATCCAACACAGCTTGTAATGCTCATACTACCATGGCTATAATCTAGTTTGTTTGCTTTGAAGGATTTTGAGTTTTGGTAAATTAAAAAAAAAAAAAAACATTTTATAAAGTAAGGTATTTAAGTGATTGTCTCTGGATAGTCAGATGGTAACACTTTATATTAAGAGAAAAATTTACTAGGTTAAAAAGATTTTTTTAAATTAAAAATTCCATGAAATATTTTAATAAACATAGATTAATAAATACTGCTTCCTTTTTATAATTTTGCTGTTTTTATCTAACTATGATAATGTTTTTCTTTTCTTGGTAGGTTTCCTAAAAAACAGAAAAATGGAGAGATCAGCAAACCAAATGCATCCACTAAATGAGAAGCAGATAGCCAATTCTGAAGATGGATATGTATGGCAAGTGACTGACATGATTCGATTACACCGATTCTTATGCTTTGGTTCTGAAGGTGGAACTTATTATATCAAAGAACAGAAGTTGGGCCTTGAAAATGCTGAATCTCTAATTAGATTAATTGAAGATGGCAGAGGATGTGAAGTAATACAGGAAATAAAGTTGTTTAGTCGAGAAGGCAGAACCGCAAAGCAAGAGCCTATGCTCTTTGCACTTGCCATTTGTTCCCAGTGTTCTGACATAAGCACCAAACAAGCAGCATTTAAAGCTGTTTCTGAAGTTTGCCGTATTCCTACACATCTCTTTACTTTCATCCAGTTTAAGAAAGATCTGAAGGAAAGCATGAAATGTGGTATGTGGGGTCGTGCGCTCCGGAAGGCTGTAGCAGACTGGTACAATGAAAAGGGTGGCATGGCCCTTGCTCTGGCGGTTACAAAATATAAACAAAGAAATGGCTGGTCCCACAAAGATCTGTTAAGATTGTCGCATCTTAAACCTTCTAGCGAAGGTAAGCATAAGATCTTTATAACAGGGAAGAAAGGAGTGTTTCAAAAAATAGCAAATTTTTATGTGCATTAAGATAATTATATATTTCAGAAATAACCTTTAATTCTCAAAACATACACTAATTGACTAATTCAAATATTTTAAATGCTAGCATGGAACTAAAAACTTACTACAAGCAATTCAGACATTAATCAAAAATTAAATGACAATTTACAGATTAATTTTCTAAGTCTTAATATGTTAACCACTAATTTGAATGTTCATCTCAATGATTATGGACTATGAAAGCAGCATCAAGATTACTAATGTAGAAGCAAAGTAGCTCCTTGACACTAGATGGCAGATAGCCAGGCTGTACTCTCTAAACCAAAAAACCAAACCAAACTCATTATGCTCGAGTCATTTCTGACTCATAGCATCCCCTCCTTGGATTTCTGAGGTGGTATCTCTACAGAAGTAGATTGCCCAGTCTTCCTTCTGAGGAGTGGCTGGTGGGTTTGAACCACCAGCCTTCTGGTTAGCAGTCAAATGCCTTAGGCACTAAGCCATCTAGCCCCCCTTTTTTTTCTCTCTGGTTCATAGTACCCAAGGCATTTGACTGCTAACCAGAAGTTAGTAAGCAGTGAGTTTGGTTTTTGGTTTTTTTGTCTTCCCAGAAAGAACTTAAACACATTGTTATCCAGTCAATTCTGACACACAGTAACTAGGACAGAGTAGAACTGCCCAATAGGGTTTCCAAGGCTGGAAATTTTTACAGAAACAGACTGCCACATCTTTCTCCTACAGAGCAGCTGGTGGGTTCTTACTGCTGACCTTTTAGCTGGCAGCCAAATTCTTTAACCACTGTGCTATCAGGGCTCCTTATAGAACCTAAAAACCAAACTTGCTGCCATTGGGTTGATAGAGACCCTCATTGGGTTTCCCTGGCTATAAATCTTCACAGAAGCAGACAGCCCTGTCTATTCTTTGCTGAGTGGCTTGTAGGTTCAAACCACTTACCGTTTGATTAGCAGCCAAAATGCCTTAACTGCTGCACCACCAATGCTCCTTATAGAACCTAAAAGCTACCTGAAATAGTCCTGAATTTAACTAGCAATTCAGGATGTTAATAGGCAATCACACAAAGATATTTTTCTGTCTGTGGAGTTGCTAGGACCTTTGGTGGTACAGTGATTAAAGCATTTGGCTGCTAACCAAAAAGTTGGTGATTCAAACTCACCAGCCATTTCATGGGAGGAAAATGAGGCAGTCTACTTCTGTCAAGATTCACAGCTTTGGAAACCCTGTGGAGCATTTCCACTCTGTCCTATAGGGTCGCTGAATAGAGTCTACTGGATGGCAGTGAATATGGAATTGCTCTGAGTCATAATTTGCTTGATGGCAAGTGGGTTTTTTGTTTTGTTTTGTTTTGGTATGGGAAGAGACTTTCAAGCAGTTAATTGGTGCTATAATACTTACTTACTCTTTCTTAGAAGGCATATAAATACTCTTGAGCAAGTAATAGAAGTACAGTATTTGTTCCCTCCCCTTCTCTTCCATATGTATTGTACAGTGAAATCTGTGAGAGCCAGAATATGACGAGACTTCCTGCTCTTCCAGGTCTTAGAAGTTTTCCACTTTTGACAGACGGTACAGCTTATGACTTTTCTGTCACTCACTATTAGTCAAAATATTTCAGGTTTCCTTCTCTGGCAGGTTTCCATCTTACACAGGTTTTACTTTCTCAGGTTTTACTGTATTATGATACCTTCATGCACAGAATCTCCTCAGTAATTTCTAATTTGCCACTTTTTAAATGGACTTTTCAAATGAAATTTAAGCAGTAAATTATTGGAAATATTTATATATACAAGAATATTTGTGTTTCATTTTTTATTAGCAGTTAAATATTTTTTTAAAAAAATAGTTGAGTCATACAGAAATAATATGCAGAAAGTGTAAGTTTTTCCCATTTAAAAAAAAATCATTACAAATAGTATGCTGTATCTTACTCCAGATTTTCCTAAATATATTATATATTAAAAAAAAAAAAACTCACTGCTGTCGAGTCAAATCCGACTCATAGCACATTACTAGTGGCCGATTAAGTAGTTTACATACTTTTTTACTACTACAAAATACTGCAGTGAAGTGATTTGTGTAGAATAAATATTTCTATAATGGTTAAGTTGTAAATTTACGTTTTCACAAATAGTATCATATGTATTTTTAATTTTAATGTTTTACTGCCATCGAGTTGCTTCAACTAGTAGCAACCCCTTCTTGGGTTTCTGAGGTGGTGTCACTACGGAAGTAGATTGCCCAACCTTCCTTCTGAGGAGTAGTTAGTGAGTTTGAACCACCAGCCTTCTGGTTAGCAGTCAGATGCCTTAGGCACTATGCCACCAGAGCTCCTTAAATATATATATATTGTACTATATATTAATTTTTTAAAAAAAACAGTGATATTCTGTTTATTTCCATTAAAAGCGTATTATTAATAGTTTTCTAGGCTGGTAGAAGTAGGTATGTGTGTGTATACACTATCATATAAATATACTATATTTAGCTAGTCTCTTACTAGTGGACAATTAAGTAGTTTCCAGACTTTTTTTACTACTACAAAATAGTGCAGTGAAGTGATTTGTGTAGAATAAATATTTCTATAATGGTTAAGTTGTAAATTTACATTTCCACAAATTGTATCATATGTATTTTTAATTTTAATTGTTACTCACTGCTGTCGAGTCGCTTCAACTAGTAGCAATCCCTCAACCCCTCCTTGGGTTTCCAAGGCGGTATCTCTCAGAAGTAGATTGCCCAGTCTTCTTCTGTTAGGTGAAAAATTATGTCTTGTTATTTGAATTTGCATTTTGAGGGTGCTCATTTTTTTATGTACTGATTATTTGTATTTTTTTTTCCTGTGGATTTTATTATTGGATCTTTGCCCTTTTATCCATTAGGTTGCAATTGTGTTTAATATTGATTATGGTCACCACTCATTCATTCAGCAAAGACTTACTGAGTACCTACTATAGATGGGCACTGTTGGGATACATAGTGTAGAAGTTAATAATTTATTATTATATACATTTCATGCATTTTCCTGTAGTTCTTTGTCTTTAGATTTTTTCTTGGGATGAGGTGTTTCTAGTATAAAGAAGTTTGGAACTTTACTATAATCTAACTTACCTTTGTAGTTTGGAATTTTAATGTAATGTAACTTACCTATTGTTCTTCATAGATTTGAGATTTTGTTTTAGGTTTGGAAAGAACTTACCCAACTAAAACCAAAGAAACCAAACTCACTGCTATCAAGTCAGTCCCAACTCTTAGCAACCCCCCCTTGGGTTTCCGAGGCGATATCTTTACGGAAGTAGATTGCCCAACCTTCCTTCCATTATCCAACTAAGATGATAAGAATATTTATCTGGGCTTTTCTTTCTCACGTAGCCATGATTTTATTACTTTTAATTCTGATTCTATACAAAGAACATAGGGATTCAGCTTTATTTATCTTACTTGTTTGTTTATGTTATTTGTTCATTAATACACTACATGGTGGTGTGGAGTGAGTACTGAATTAAGAGGAAGACCACATAGTTGCTAGCTCTACTTATACAGATTAATTTCTGAACTGTGCAGATACTGGTCTGGGCTTTGGTTTCCTGATCTATAAAATGAGGCATTAAGTATTCTCTAAATTTCATCTTTTAGTTAAGACTCTTTAATTGTTGAAGGCAGAATTCATACTTGAAACCTTGTAATAGCAATCTCAAATTTAGGCATAATGTCAAATAATAGCAATTTCTAAGCTGCTCAGACTGAAAAGAATTTTGAAACAAACTCCCAGTAAGGTGTGAACAATATACTTTAATTGAAATGTGCATTTATAACATGTTCTGGTTACCTAGTACCACTCTAGTAACAAAAATACACCACAAATGGGATGGCTTGAACAAACAGGAGTTTATCCTCTTATAGTTTGGAGACTTTAAGTCCAAATTCAAGGTGCCAGGCTGTAGGGACTGGGTGAAAGCCCCTCAACCTTGGACTTCAGCTCTACCTCCTGCTCCTGGCCCACTGAAGCTGGAGGCTTTTCTTCAGTCAGCTGCTGGCTGCTGAGTCTGACGGGCCCAAGGTTGACAAGTAATAAGGCACAGTCCCAATATTACCAAACCACATGGCAGGCCATTAATTCAAGTCCATTTAAAGTCCCAAGATCGGCAGAGCATGGCAGGCTGCTGAACGACGACCCAGCTGCATGCAGGGTTTAAGCATGCCATAAGCTAGAGACCATTCCCAAGGCTTGTTCTTATATTCAGGAACCAGACCATATCCCTAAGGCAGCTACTCAGCTGCTCAGAGTAGATTCCACCATGGAGTTGATGATTACCACTCTCATCATGGGGAATACTACATCCAGCTGCCCAGCCACTCAACCACGCCCAGCCAAGTTGACACACAAACTTAACTACCACATAACAGATAAAATAAGTCAATTAATTAAGTATTTAATGTGCATCTATTTATGTGGCCAGTACTAGAACTGGGTAGATAAAAATAATTATAAGATTGCCATTGAGAAATTTTTCATTTTAGCTAGAAAAACAAAATAGAAGACATGCTTACGTGAAATGGTTGATTGTTTAAGACAATATAAGATTTTGTACCAAAATTTGGATGATAGCAAGAGTCATAATAGTTTAGAAATTCTTGCATATAGTGTTGACTTCTAATGACTTAGAGTTTAGAAATAGCACATTAGATAAATCTGGTTTAGAGATGTATTTTCTTTTGTTTGAATGATATTTTAGGGAGAAAATAATAAGACTTCACATGAAAATCCATGTTCTGACTTCTCTTAAACATACATTTTCTGAGCAACACTTGGCTAAAACACTAGTCAGGATGTACTGTCTTCAGTTCATCACACATGGTTATAACCACTTCCCATTATATTGCTTTATTGTGTCTCTTTGCTTGGATCATTTATTTAACTGTCTGTCCCTTCAAAGAGGTTTGAATTTGAAAATTAAATTATCACCTTTTTTAGAAGTGGAAATTAAGGTCTGGAAAGATGATACAGCTTATATATTACAAAATAAGGCTAGAACTTAGATTTTTCTTACCCCCAACCCGAAGCTCTTTCTACTATTAAAGGTAATTGTAAAAGGAATGAACAAATATTTCATTATTTTCCCCTTTATTTTTTTAAATTTGCCTATGGTGTTTTCTCAGCTATAAAAACAAAAATTATTTACCTGTCTATTTGCTTCCACTTATCTCTGTTGTTGTTGTTGTTATGTGCCATCTAGTCAGACCCAACTCATAGCGGCCCCTCCTTAGGTTTCCGAGGTGGTATCACTACAGAAGTAGATTACCCCATCTTCTTTCTGAGGAGTGGCTGGTGGGTTTCAACTACCAGCCTTCTGGTTAGCAATCAAGTGCCCTAGGCACTACACCACCAGAGCTCCTCCACTTATCTCTGCTATTCAAAAATTCATTATTTATTAAGCACCTGAAAGAGACAAGTGAATTCATAAGATTAACTGGGATAGATCCATATACTTGTAAATTATTCTGAAATTATGGTCTTGAGATAAGCATTGTCAACCAAAATTTCTAATTCTGTTGTATCAAAAATAAAAATAGAAAATTAAAAAAAAACTTCTGTGACAAAATGACTTAGGATATAGGTTCCCCTCCCCCCAAGTCTCACATTATGACTGTCATATCATATATATTCAGTTAACATTTTTATTTTTTTACCTGGTAATTCTACGTGTCTTTTTAATTCTTTATTTTCATAAGGACTTGCTATTGTGACCAAATACATTACAAAGGGCTGGAAAGAGGTCCATGAATTGTATAAGGAAAAAGCACTTTCTGTGGAGACTGAAAAATTATTAAATTATCTGGAAGCTGTAGAGAAAGTCAAGCGAACAAAAGATGAACTGGAAGTCATTCATCTAATAGAAGAGCACAGATTAGTTAGAGAACATCTTCTAACAAACCACTTAAAGTCTAAAGAGGTGAGTAAATTACAGTATGTGATTAAACATAATGGTGTAGGTGGTTTGCACTTAACCACGAACCTAAAGTTTGGTGGTTTGAACCCACTGTGTGGTGCCTGACAGTCTGCTTCTGAAAAGATTACAGCCAGAAAAACCCCTGTGGAGCAGTTCTAGTCTTAAACGTGGGGTCTCCGTGAGTTGGAATCAATTCATTGGTAATGGGTTTAGTTCTTGGTTTATGTGTTTAAACATGAATAATTTATGTAATATTTTAAAAGGATAAACATATAACTGTATATTAATTACTTTTTTTAAGAAAGAAATTAACTCTGTCATGATATTAATGTTTATTTAAAACATTTTTCACAAACGCCTGGAATGTAGTTGTCATTTAGTAAGTATCATTCCACTCTGGAAAATACACTCGTTGAAAGCTATGTCAAGTAAAACAAATTTTTTCTATGCTGTTCCTTTCAATATACTTCACTTTATTATTCTAGTAAAGAACAAGTTAGCTTATTTGATAAGCCTTTGACCAAGTAGCATAGATTTTCATTCTAAAAGTGCTCTGCACCCCATATTAAAGGCTTAGAGATATATTATGAATATTATGATATAACTATGTACATCAATTCGTTTTCCTTTGATTCCTTATACTTCTACCTATATTATTGCAATAGGTATGGAAGGCTTTGTTACAAGAAATGCCACTTACTGCATTACTAAGAAATCTAGGAAAGATGACTGCTAATTCAGTGCTTGAACCAGGAAATTCAGAAGTATCTTTAGTATGTGAAAAACTGTGTAATGAAAAACTGATAAGAAAGGTAAGCATTCTCAGTGCCCTTTCTTCTTGTTGTAGTGGTTAGGTACCATTGAGTCAGCCCCAACTCACAGCAGCCCTATGTACAACAGAATGAAACACTGCCTGTTTTTTCACCATCCTCATAATTCTTGCTATACTTAAGCCCATGATTACATCCACTTTGTCAGTCCATCTCGTTGAGAGTCATCCCCTCTTTCACTCACCCTCTGCTTTACCAGGCATGATATCCTTCTCCAGGAACTGGTCCCTTCTGACAACAAGACAAAGCCTGTGGGAAAAAGTCTGGCCATCCTTACATCTAAGAAGCATTCCATCTATACTTCTTCCAAGACAGATTTGTTTGTTCTTCTGGCAGTCCATGGTATTCTCAGTATTCTTCACCAATACCACAATTCAAAGGCATCAATTCTTCTGTGGTCTTCCTTATTCATTGTCTAGCTTTCATATGTATAGGAAGCTATTGAAAATACCTTAGCTTTGGTCAGGCCCACCTTAGTCTTCAAAGTGACATCTTTGTTGGTTAACACTTTAAAGAGGTCTTTTGCAGCAGATTTGCCCAGTGCAATACTTCATCTGATTACTTGACTGCTGCTTCCATGAGTGTTGATTGTGGATCCAGGTAAAATGAAATCCCTGACAACTTCAGTCTTTTCTCCATTTATCATGTTGTTTATTGGTCCAGTTGTAAGGATTTTTGTTTTCTTTATATTGAGTTGTAATCCATACTGAAGGCTGTAATCTTTGATCTTCATAAGGAAGTACTTCAAGTTTTCTTCAATTTCAGTAAGCAAGGTCTTCTCATCTTGTGTATAGCAGGTTGTTAATGAGTCTCCCTCCAATCCTGATGCCACGTTCTTCGTATAGTCCAGCTTTTCAGGTTATTTGGTTGTCTTACAGATTGAGTAATTACAATGAAAGGATACAACCCTGATGCACACCTTTCCTGATTTTAAACCATGCAGTATGCCCTTGTTCTGTTCAAATGACTGCATTTTGATCTATGTCAACATCATCCATAATTTGTTAACATCCAAACAGTCGAATGCCTTTGCATAGTCAATCAAACACAGGTAAACATCTTTCTGGTATTCTTTGCTTTCAGCCAAGATTTAGCTTACATTAGCAATGACATCCCTCGTTCCATACCCTCTTCTGAATCCAGCTTGAATTTCTGGCAGTTCTCTGGCAGTACACTGCTATAATTGTTTTAAAATTATTTTCATGAGAATTTTACTTGCATGTGTGATACGGTTTGATAATTTCCGCATTTTGTTGGATCTCCTTTCTTTGGAATGAATACACACAGGGATCTCTTCCAGTCATTTGGTCAGGTAGCTGTCTTCTGAATTTCTTGGCATAAATGAGTGAGCACTTCCAATATTGCATCTATTTGTTGAAACATTTCAGTGGATATTCCATCCATTCCTGGAGCCTTGCTTTTGCCAGTTCCTTCAGTGTAGCTTAGACTTCTTACTTGAATACCATCAGTTTTTGATTATATACTGCCTCCTCGTGTGTTGACGAGTTCTTTTGGTACAATGATTCTGTGTATTTCTTCCATCTTCTTTTGATGCTTCCCATGTCATTCACTAGTTTTCCCATAGAATCTCAGTATTGCAACTTGATGCTTGAATTTTTTTTTCAGTTCTTTCAGCTTGAGAAATGTCAAGCGTGTCCTTCCCTTTTCGTTTTCTAACTTCAGTTCTTTGCACATTTCATCATAATGCTTTACTTTGTCTTCGAAAGCTGCCTTTGAAATCTTCTGTTTAGCACTTTTTCATCATTTCTTCCATCCGCTTTAGCTATTCTACATATCAGAGCAAGTTTCAGAGTCTCTTCTAACATCCATTTTGGTCCTTTCTTCCTATTCTGTCTTTTCAATAACCTTTTGCATAGTTCATATATAATTTTTTTTAATGTCATCCCACCGTTCATCTGGTCTTCAGTCATTTGTGTTCAGTGCATCAAATTTGTTCTTCAGGTGGTCTCTGAATTCAGGTGGGATATATTCTAGGTTGTATTTTGGCTCTTGTGGACTTCTTTTAATTTTCTTCAGCTTTAGCTTAAACTTGCATATGAGCAATTGAAGGTCTAGTCCACAGTTAGCATCTGGCCTTGTTCTGACTAATGTTATTGAGCTTCTCTATCACCTCTTTCCAAAGATACTGTCAATCTGATTTATGTGCATTTTATCTGGCAAGGTCCATGTGTATAGTCACCATTTATGTTGTTGGAAAAAAGGTATTCGTAGGTGTTAAGAATTCTATCATGTGATCTCCAGAATCATTCTTTCACAAAGGCTGTATTTTCCAACTATCAATGCTGCTTCATTTCCAATTTTTGCGTTCTAGTTACCAGTAATTATCAATATATCTTGATGGAATGTTTCATCAATTTCAGACTGCAGAAGTTAGTAAAAATCTTTGATTTCTTCACCTTTGGCTTTAGTGGCTGGTGCATAAATTTGAATAATATTAGTATTAACTGGTCATCCCGTAGGCATATGGATATTATTGTCACTGACAACATTATACTTCAGGATGGATCTTGAAAGTTTTTTTTGTCCATGAATGCGACATTATTCCTGTTCAATTTGTCATTCCCGTCATAGTAGACCATGTGATTTTCTGATACAGAATGGTCAACACCGGTCCATTTCAGCTCAGTAAGGCCTAAGATATCAGTCTGTTTACAATCTGTTTCATTTTTGATAACCTAGTTTTCCACTTCATACATTCCATGTTCTGATGATTAATGATTAATAATAATTTCTTCTAAATGCTTCTTTTCATTTTGAGTCATGCCCCATCAGCAATGAAGGTCCTGAAAGTTTACTCTGTCCACATCATTAAGGGTGACTCTACTTTGAGGAGGCAGCTCTTTCCCAGTCGTATTTTGAGTGCCTTCCAGCCTGAGGAGCTCATTATCCATCACTGTATCACAGACAGTTTCACTGCTATTCATAAGGTTTTCGGTGACCAATTTTTTCAGGAGTGGATGGCCCCATCCTTCTTGCTAGTCATCAGAGTAGCCCTTTCTTAGCCACTGCTGATTCAAAAAGTTGCCTTCTAAATTTTGGAAATGTAGTTAGTGTATTTTTTGGTGTTCTAAGATTCTTCTCATACCAGATTACATTTTGACTCTTAAATTTAAGGTTAATAGATCTTCATTTTGCCATGTTTGAAAGATGTTTGGGAGATACAAACAGTAACAGGAAAATTCAAGGAAGATACATAATTACTATTATTTTTAACTTGAATTTTGTATTTGCTTTCTGTTATCTTGTTTCTAGGCTCGTATACATCCATTTCATGTTTTACTTGCACTAGAAACTTATAAAACAGGGCATGGGCTTAGAGGAAAACTGAAGTGGCGCCCTGATAATGAAATTTTGAAAGCATTAGATGACGCTTTTTACAAGACTTTTAAGGTAATGATATAAAAAAAAAAAATCTTAAAACATATTTTAATGGTTATATTAATCATCAAAACCATTTTGGGTTAGATACTCATTTGTTTTTCCTTAGTTCATATAAATACACCCACTCCTTACTTAGCAACATGGTTAGGTTCCATAGAGCAGGTCATTATGTGAAAATCAGCATTATGTGGAAATGGAGGATGACAATCACATCATATCACAAAACAGAGGATGATTACATCATTCCCACTGGGAATCATGGCCTGGCCAAGTTGACACATAACTTTATCACAGCCAGCCTTACTTTTGTCTCATACCTCAATGTCTGTTACAGCCAGGTATATCATGTTAATATGCAAAATAGTTTTTTTGTTTTTGTTTTTGTTTTTACTATCGTCGTAAATGTGAGATGTTTGATAACACGATAGTCAATAAGTAAGGAGTACCTGTGTAGGTAAGGAGGTGTGGTGGCATAGTGCATAAGGCATTTGTCTGCTAACCCAAAGGTCAATGGTTCAAACCCACCAGCTGCTCTACAGAAGGAAGATGGGGTGATCTGCTTCCATAAAGAAGTAGAAACCCAACAGGGGTCACTGTGAGCTGGAATCAACTTGATGGCAGTGAGTTTGGTTTGGTTTTGTGGGTGTATGGATATGTAATGAATCTTGTAAGTTTATTAGTAAAGTATTTCTCCCTGCCTTTTACCAGCTGCTAATTATCCTAAAATCATTTTGATAATTTTAAATTGCCAACTTTAAAATTTTTTGCTCCTATAGGATTCTTTGGCATGATCTGTCCTCTGCTTTTCCTCTTAATAAATGGATGTCATCTGCTTTGATATAGGAAGTAATATTTTTAGAAATGGAAATTCCATGTCAAAACCAAAAGTTAACATTATTGATTTTAAAAATTTCTTAGAAATTTTTACTCTACCTCAGTGAGAAAGACTTAAAAGAAAAAATAGGTAGATCCTTTTTTAAATAAAATTATTTAATATGTTATCTTATTTACTTTATTTTACCATTAGTGAAAGCTACCAAAAACCAAACCAAACTCACTGCTGTCAAGTTGACTCAACTCATAGCAAACCCTCCCTGGGTGTCAGAGGTATCTCTACGGAAGTACATTGCCCAATCTTCCTTTCCAGGAGTGGCTGGTGAATTTGAACAACCAGTCTTCTGGTTAGCAGTCAGATGCCTTAGGCACTGCATCACCAGAGCTCCCACGCCTGTTGAAATAATTGTCAATCAAAAAATCAGAAAGGCTTTCACTTTAGTCCTTTGAAGGAAAGGTGGTAGGCAAATGTGATTTATTAGAAACTTAATCTATTTATAATTTTTGTGATTGCATGTGAAGATTTTTTTTATTTTGTTCTCTCTTTAGATAGTCGAGCCAACGGGAAAGCGTTTCTTGCTGGCTGTGGATGTCAGTGCTTCTATGAACCAAAGAGTTTTGGGTAGTATACTCAATGCTAGTGCAGTTGCTGCAGCAATGTGCATGGTGAGAAAATTAAGACCATCTTGAATTTTTTCTACTCTAAAAAAATATTTAGAATGGAGCAAAACTGTAAAGTTATATATAATCAGGAAATACATTTTCATTTATTTGTATTTCTCCAGCTTAATTTGGTACATTTTTCTACCCTTTTAGAGCTGAAGATAATTTTTTAAAGCAAAATTTTAAGCACACTGGGAAAACATGTTTAAAGAATTGTAAGAATAGAAATTTTAATTTTTATAGCAGAAAATTAGTAATTTTGAGAAAGCAGATAATACATTTTTAAAAATATTTAATGAATATAAAAGTTTAAAGATAAGGGATCAGGTCAGAAGACTTCAGTTCTAGCCTGTCACTGAATAGGAGATAAACAGTAGGCTAGCTTCTTAGCTTTTCTTCTGTGGCTTTATTCCTTATTTAATATAATGAGAAGAATATATACTCAATTTGCTTCAGAGGGTTGTTGTTATAAAAACCAGTTTCTTTGTGAAAGTACTTTATAAACTATACTGCTGTTGCATGTAGCTCCAAAACCTGATAATGCAAGTTTAGTAATAGCATAAACCTCATATTGTATTTTTCTGAAAGCTGAATTTTTATGTACTTGAGATACAGTAAAACCTATGAAAGCTGGAACCTGTATAAGGTGGATAATTTGTCAGAGACAGAAAACTCAAATATTTTCTCCTAAAACAAGCTGTAGAAAAGTAGTAAGACTGTACCCTGTCAAACAGGGAAAACTTAGAAGACCTGGAACAACAAGGCAATCTTGTTGAGTTCCAGCTCTGTCAGGCTTCATCATACTATACTCATTTCCTCAAACTCTGCTGAAAATTACTACCATTGAATTTTTCAGGTTGTCACACGGACAGAAAAAGATTCTTATGTAGTTGCTTTTTCAGATGAAATGGTGCCATGTCAAGTTACTGCAGATATGACCTTACAAGAAGTTTTAATGGCTATGAATCAGGTAAGAAACTAATAAGTATACTTAACATATATAATAATTTTATATACAGTTTGTGAGAACAAATTGTTTTATATGTTAATTTTCTCACTAGAAGCATAAAATCAAAAAAATATATGTAGGCTTTGGGAAGGCTTATATATTGGTTGTAAACAAAAAGATAATGTGAATAATTAATGGGGAAGTAAAGACTTTTATTTTTATTTATGTTTTTGTTATGAGTTAGATCCCAGCAGGTGGAACTGATTGCGCTCTGCCAATGATCTGGGCTCAGAAGACAAACACAGCTGCTGATGTCTTCATTGTATTCACTGATAATGAGACCTTTGCTGGAAGTGTCCATCCTGTTGTTGCTCTAAGAGAGTATCGGAAGGTAAAATGAAATCTAATATTTTTTCTCACCCTAGAAATAGTCATTTCTCAAATATTCACTATCTATTCAAAAAATATTACTAAAAGTAGTTCTGTACCTTTGTATAGGAAACTAATGCCAGTTACAGTGTCAGTAGTACTTGAAATAAGGAAAAGTATTGTCCATACATATATGTAATGTTTTTTCAACCAATTCCAATGCTGTATATTTCTAATAATATGCTTGCAAACAATAATTTTAGCAATAATCAAGAGAAATACATATTTTATCTTACTATAAATTATTCCATCCTCACTGGATGGGATACATGGGAATTTCAGTTTATCGATACAGAAAGATAATGGAGAAGCTCAATATCAGAACAAGGCCAGGGAGTGACTGGAACAATCAGTTGCTCATATGCAAACTCAAGTTAAAGAGAATTAAAACAAGTCTGTGAGAGCCAGAATATAACCTTGAGTATATCCTATCTGAATTTAGAGTCCATCTCAAAAATACGTTTGACGCATTGAACATTAATGGATCAGAAAAGTTGTAGGGTGACATCAAGGGCAGTGTACCTGAAGAAAACAAAAGGTCTTTTAAAAAGACAGTAAAGAAAGAAAAGACCAAAATGAATGTCAGACTCTGAAACTTTCTCTTGAACATAGAGTAGCTAAAGCAAATGGAAGAAATGATGAACTAAAAGAGCTAAACAGAAGATTTCAGAGGCTCACTCAAGAAAATTATAGTGAAATATACAAACACCTGGAATTAGAATACCGAAAGGGAAAAACAATTAAGCCTTAAGTTCTAACATCGAAGGATTCTATGTGCCATACAGTGAATGATACAGGAAGCATCAAAAGAAGATAGACATGCACAAGAGGTATGAACAACAAAGATAAACACTTTTACATACACAGTACTGCATTATCAATAATAACAAACATTAATGTATGGGTGGGAGCTCTGGTAGCATAGTGCCTAAGGCACTTGACTGCTAACCAGAAGGCTGGCGGTTCAAACCCACCAGCCACTCCTCAGAAGGAAGATGGGGCAATCAATCTACTGCCGTAGTGATACTGCCTCGGAAACCCAAGGAGGGGTCGCTATGAGTTGGGGCGACTCGATGGCACATAACAACAACAACAACAACAACAATGTATGGGTGGATACACAGGTAAACAGGCTGAATGATCACGTATGTCTAGGCAAAAGGGAATATTCCCATGGCAGACAATATTTCTACATATGTATTTGTATGTGCTGTAACAATGCCTATATAATAAAGCTAACGGGCCAAAGTCAAGGTAACTTCCTAACTACAGCCAAGCATCCTGAGGGACTGAGTTTTTGGGCCTGTGGGCTGGGGACTGTGGGTGCAGAGACTATCAAGCTCAATTGCTACACAAAAACATTGTTCTGTACCCTACTTTAGGGAGCTCTGGGGTACACAGTGCCTAAGGCATTTGACTGCTAACCAGAAGTTTAGCAGTTCAAACCCACCAGCCACTCTGCAGAAGGAAGATGGGGCAGTTTACTTCCATAGAGATTTACTGCCTTGGAAACCCAGTGGGGGTCACTGTGAGTCGCAATCAACTCGATGGCAATGAGTTTTTTATGTCCTACTTTGGTGAGTAGTGAAAGCTTGCAAACTGCCATCTAAGATGCAGCAGTGGGTCCAGAGCAGAGAAGAATGAAGAAAACCAATGACACAAGGAAACCCTGAGTTCAAGGGACTAGTGGACCATGTGAACCTTAGTCTATATAACCGTGAGACCAGAACTAGATGGTGCCCAGCAACCACTGTAAACCATCAGAAAAGGATCAGTGTAGGAGATCCCAGATAGAGTAAGAAAAATGTGGAACAAAACTTAAACTCATAAAAAAGACCAGATTCACTGGTCTGATAGAGACTATGGCCCTTGAAATCGGACCTAGAATTGAACTCACTCCTATGGCTTCCAGCCAAATAACACACAGGCATATAAGATGAACATTTACACCAGGTAGGTACACTCCTTAGAATGATCAACCGTGGGAGATCAGAAGGGCAGTATTTGCACAGGGAGATAGTTCAGAGGACAGGAATACATGGAAAAGAAGGACACAGGGAAAAGGTGGCCACAAAGAGGAAGTAGGAGGAGGGCTGTTATGTGGTGGGGATTGTGGTCAATGTCATGAAACAAAATGAGTGTGAACTATTGTATGGAAAATGAATTTGCTTTGTAAATTTTAACCCAAATCATAATAAAAAGAAGATGGAAGGAATATACAGAGCCACTGTTCCAAAAAGAATTGACCGATGTTCAGCCATTTCAGGAAGTAGCATATGATCAAAAATGTATTGTGTTCAAAGAAGTCCTACCTGCAGCAAAGGCATTGGTAAAACACAAGGCTCCAGAAAATGATGGAATACCAGTGGATATGTTTCAGCAGACATATGCAACACTGAAAATCTTCATTGTATGCTAGAAAGATCCTTATTTGTGCCTATTACAAAGAAATATCCAAGAGAATGCTGAAATTATTAAACAGTGTCATTAATATCACACTTAAATAAAATTTTGCTAAAGATACTTCAGAAACAATTGTGGCAGTTTATTGACAACTGCAAGAAATTCAGCTGGGTTCAGAAGAGTACACAGAATGAGGGATATCATTGATGATGTCAAATGGATCTTGGCTGAAAGTAGAGAATACCAGAAAGATATTTACCTGTAGGGTTTGGTTTGGTTTGGTTTCACTATGCAAAGGCATTCGTCTGTGTGGATCATAACAGATTATGGATAAAATTGCAGAGAATGGGATTTCCAGAACACTTAATTATATTCATGCATAACAAAAAGGCAGTCGTTTGAACAGAACAATGGGATACTGACTGTATGGTTTAAAATCTGGAAAGGTGTGTGCTGGGGTTGTATCCTTTTTCCAAATTTATTCAATTTGTATGCTGAGCAAATAATCAGAGAAGCTGGACTATATGAAAAAGAGCATGGCATTAATATCGGAGGAAGACTCATTAACAGTCTGGCAATACACAAATGACACAACTTTGCTTGTTGAAAGGAAACTTGAAGCACTTACTGATGAAGGTCAAAGACTAGCCTTCAATATGGATTACACCTCAATATAAAGAAAACAAAAATCCTCACAAGTGGATCAGTAAACAACATCATGATAATGGAGAAAAGATTGAAATTGTGAACGTTTTCGTTTTACTTACGCACTCAACACCCTTACAAGCAGTGGTCAGGAAATCAAAAGACATATTGCATTGGGCCAACGTACTGCAAAAAGACCTCTTTAAAGTGTTCAAAAGCGAAGATGTCACTTTGAGGGCTAAGTTCCTGACCCAAGCCATGGTATTCTTAGTCCTCATGTATGAACGCTGTACAGTGAATAAGGAAGACTGAAGAAGAATTGATTCATTTGAATAACGGTGTTGGAGAAGAATATTGAATGTACCACGGACTTCCAGAAGAACAAACAAATTTGTCTCAGAAGAAGTATAATAAGAACACTCCTTCGTAACGAGGATGACAAGACTTTGTCTCACGTACTTTGGCCACAATATTAGGAGGGACCACTCTTTGGAGGAAGACTTCAGGTTTGGTCATGAGGGTTAGAGGGTCAGTGAAAAAAGAGGAATACGCTCAACGAGATGGATTGACACAGTGGTTGCAACAGTGGGCTGAAACAGGACTAGGCAGTGTTTTTCATTCCATCACACATAGAGTCACTGTAAGTCAAAACATACTCAACGACACCTAACAACAACAATGTTAATTTTTGAATGATTCAGTGTGCTCCTTGAAAATTAGAACTATCATTTGTGAATTTTGCCAAAAGACTTCATAAAATTAAAACAAAGCTATTATTTATACTTTTTAAGTTTTTTCGGTATTTTTGTGTTCTAATCAGTTTTCTCCTATACGATTTTCTGAAATGATAGAAATGTTCTGTATTTGCTAATAGCCACTAGCCACAGAGGACTGTAGAGCACTTGAAATGTGGCTACTGTGACTGGAAACAGAAAAAGAACTTGTTGAATAGTAGTGGTTCTCATCCAGCAGCCTTAGCATCACCAGGCATAATACACCAGGTTTGTTATAAATGCAAATTCCTGGGCACCAACAAAGTCCTACTGAATCAGAAACTATGGGAATGGGACCCAGCAGTATGTTTTAACAAGCCTGACAGCACATTCTGATAATAAGCTTGAGTATTAGCAGCACAGGTGAAGAAAATAGATTTTGGAGTCAAGACAACGTGGGTTCCAGGTCCTGCGTATCTCTTCTACTGAGTGTGGGCTTGTGCAGATTACTTAACTGCTGTAAGTCATAGTAGATAATAGTACTTACGTTTTGGATTGCTGTAACGATGATAATTAGATAAATTAAGAGCTTATTAGTGTCTGACATACTGCACACTCACTAATTATTACTTCTTCTCAAAACTCCGTTTTTTTAACCTTAAATTGTAGCTGTGGAGGACAACATAAGTTCTTCCATGGGACATGTGAATATTGTACATATCAAAGTCATAGGCCAAAATGATAATTCCAGAGAAATACTTCATTATATTTATATCCACACATACTCTAGTATTTGATAAGTTGATGAAAATGTCTAGCTCCCCTGAACACCCTGACTCAGTTCTGTGAGTACAAAGTACTCAGGTGCTTTATGAAGGATTCTGCCCTGAAAGGTGACAAATTTTATGGAGACAGGAAAAAAAAAAAATTAACTTTGTAATGAAAAGTTATACTACAGATTTTAAAATATTTTAATTTTGGAGGATATTTGCTTTCTTAATAAAAACCTTTAAATATTTTGATCTTTTCCTGCAGAAAATGGGTATTCCAGCCAAATTGATTGTTTGCGGAATGACATCAAATGGTTTTACCATTGCAGACCCAGATGATCGAGGCATGTTGGATATGTGTGGCTTTGATACTGGAGCTCTGGATGTAATTCGGAATTTCACATTAGATGTGATTTAACCATAAGTACCAGCATGATCTAAAAGGTCCATTGCCATCTCTTCCTAAGAATACACAGCTACTTCCCAGCTAATCTTAATCCAGCAAAAGGTGATACAGTATGTGATGGAAAGTTAACTTTACCAAAAGAAAAAAAGGAAGAAGAAAAAAAAAATAAGATGAGCCCAAAGTTCTTTCTGTCTACTAAACATTCTTTTGCGAAATAGCATCAGAATACATGTTAGCGTCCTCTGACTGAGAAAGACGACTTGTTACTGGTTGATACTGTACAATAGTAGAGCAGTAGAATAGTTATTATTTCTTTGGAGAATAACAGCATTTGTACTTAAAGGAGGTGAGAGCCGAAAGAATAAGTAGTTCCATATCATGACACTTTAACACCTTATTTGAGAAGTTTTCTTACATGTTTTCACTGGGAAAGGACAACTTTGATAATTTCCAAATACTCTGAAATGCACTAGACCATGTAACTGTGATGGAATATGAAAATCATCTGTAAACTTTTATACTGAAGAGGGGAAAATGCTAAGACATTTGATTAAATTATGAATGAGTTTTTACCAATTCTTTTCAGTGTCATCTAAGATCCCATAAATAACTTTCTTTTTCAATTAAAGGGGTATTTTATTTCTGATGAGAAGAGACTAAAGTTTGTGTGTGCAAAGGTAACCTATTAGATTTGATTTTTTTTTTGTTTGCTTTTATTGCCATGATTGGGGAGTGTGACTTGACAGTAAGTGCTTCTGAATTACAGCATAGACCATGTACTCATACTTTCTTTTTCATACTCTTAAGTGGAAATAAGTATTTAACTCCCCCATCCATAATGTTAAAAGTATAACAATTAAAATTTCAACTAAAATCAAATTAGCCTTTTACTTTTTTAAAAATTGTTTATTTTTAACTTTTTTTTTAGCCAGTTGTAAATTGATTTTAGATACTGTCTAATTGTAAAAATGTCAGTGGCCTCTTATCCTTTTGTCCAGTAGTCATTTTGTGGCAATCATTTTTTTAAAACATGACACTAGATTTATTATTGTCGTAAAATATATATAGCCCAGTATTTGCCACTTTCACATTTTTTCACATGTACAATTGTATGGCATTGATTTTATTAGCAGATACTCTTTTTGGATCGTAGAAAAAAATAATAAAGCAAGCTAGGCCCTTTAAGGTTTGAAAGGCAATTTTTGAATAGCATATTATCACCAAGCAGTCTTTAAGAAATTAGTTTTTCTTTTTTTTCCTGTTTAATTTGTGTATACTCAACTTCATTTTCATTACACTGAAGTACATAGTTTACTTGAGCATCTCTTCTTCAAAGGAAGATTTAATATTAAAACAACCTGTTGAAGTGACAGAATCTTTGCTTATAATTTCATCATGGTTGTTGAAGATAGCTTACACATAAAACTTTTTGTATTCATTGTTTTAAGTATTGAGAATTTACTCTGGGTTTTGTAAAGCCCTTACCATATGTGAAAAGTCAAACTAATAAATGTAAATTATAGCCTTTTTGTGTGTTTGGGGGTTAGAGGTTTTATGGTTTCTCCCTTTATGGGAGAAAGGAACTTTGGTAGTATTATAGTTTGTGTAGATGTTTTCCTCTGTTTCGTGGGAAATTTGGGCTGCAGGAGTGATATGAAAGTGTTCCTACATGTAGCCATTTCTTCAGGGGAACTGGTAACAGGTTTTAAATATTGAAATTACCTGGGGGGGGGGTTGTTTTGTTTTTTGGTCAGCACAGCTAGTGATGGGGAAAAATGCATTGTTTTTGATCATTATTGTCAATTATATGGTAGATTTGAAAATACTGTTTTTAATCCTTTGTCAAGCATGGAATTTAACATGTTAGCTACTTTTGATACATTAAAATGTTTTTCTCATTGAATTTAAAGTGTGAAGAACCTAATCAAATTGTGTAATAGAATTCTTTAAACCCATGCTTTTCTTAAATTTAAAATTATAATATGATCTTTTTATTCTTAATAGAAACGTTAAATGGAATATAGTATAAAAGTCTATTTCCTTCAGTTATATACTATTTCTATAGTATTTTTAGACAAATGTATCTAGGAGCTAATATTAAATTCATCAGAGAAATAAGATTAGAAGTGACCTTTTTGAAGTATTTACATAAGTCTAATTAAACAGATTAGGGTTTAATTTAAGAAAGAAAGACTGTTTCTTTAAAAAAAAAAAAATACTGAAACCAATACAGAAAGTAACTATACAAGTAGTCCCCTAGTTATGAACTATATCTGTTCCTCAGTGTGTCTTTAAGTCAAATTGTAGGTGCGTCAGACCAGCCACATAACATTCTTAGTTAGCCTGTCTTTAGAGTACGAAAAGCCTTGAAGCCTTTTCAGTAATTTTAAAAAGCTACACGTGCAGCAAGTGAAAGTGATTGTAATGAAGAATTTGTTGCTAGTAGGGGTTGGTTCAGTCATTTCAAAGTGAGGGCAGATTTGCATAATGTAAGTCAAACATTCATAACCCAGGGACTTACTGTATTTTCAAATCATAGAATTTTGGAGCTGGAAAAACTAAAAATTTATCAACTAACTGTAAAATTTTGATTAAAGATCCAGGGTCCAAAAGAGAATGAATGTAATTTTGCAGTGCTAGATTTAGAAATCTCGGTCACTCGAATCCCTTTCCAGTATTCATTCCCCCACAACTTGGGCAGACTGGCTGAGAGGAATAGGAGATAAAATAGGATTACTCAAGACTTGTTTTTTATTTAGGTATTAGGAAACAATGTATATACATGATTGATTTAGGAATAGAGAAATATGAAGATGGTGAACAGATCTACTTTTGTAATTCATAGTAATTCTCATGCACAGTTAATGTTGGTTTAATAACCTGTGTTGATATATACCATAACCCTATACAAAAAATAAAGAACTTTACCTCAGTATAAATAAAATGTACTCAAGTGGTAAAGTTTTATTTTCTGAATTACTTTTAGGAATTCTATCACATTAATATTTGGAAAAATGTTGCTTTTAAATAAAAATCCCGATGCAACAACAGTAATAACCAAAAAATATGTATGTGGTTACATAGGTAGAAGTGTATGCATATATGTCAACAAGAAGGCATATGTGAGTGCATCACATGTAGGTATAGGTGTTTTGTGTGCTGCATATTTATCAATAGATATAATAAAGCATATGGGGCACACAGTTACAGAGACTTCCTGGACATATCCAAACAACTTGTAAAATGGTTTACTGGGTTTTAAAGGCTTAAGCCCATAGTCTCGTGGGATAATTCAGTCAGTTGGCATAATACAGTTCATAAAGTTAAATGTTCTATACCATAGTTTGGTGAGTAGTGCCTAGAATCTTAAAAGTTTGAGAGCGACCATTAAGATACAACTTTTGTTTCCTACTCATCTGGAGTAAAAGGGAATGAAAAAAAAAAAACACTAAAGAAACTAGTCCACAGGACTAATAGCCATATGAACCGAGGCTTCTTCTAACCTGAAACCAGAAGAACTAGGTGGTACCTGGCTACACTACCACTTGTTCTGACCACAGACACAATAGAAGGTCTCATTTAGAATGGGAGAAAAACGTAGAACAGAAATGAAATTCATTTAAAAAAAAAAAAGACTTTAGTGGACTGTTAGAGACTGGAGGAAACCCCGAGACTGTTGTCCTAAAATACCATAGATTGGATTATAAAGTAAACAGTATCACCCATGAGTCTATTGAACAATTAACTATATGAGACTAAATGGTTAACATTTACCCAAAAGCAAAGCTAAGAACGAAAGAAGAGAAACTAGAAGTATGGAAACAGCAAACAGAATGGAAATAATGAGAATGCTGACACATTGTGAAAATTGTAACCAATGACACAGAACAATTTGTATAAAAATCATTACATGGGAACCTAATTCACTGGGTAAACTTTCACCTGAAAAACAATAAATATTGAAAAAGAATAAAAACACACCTTTAGACAGAAACTGCTTATAAAATAAACTAAAAAATAATCATTTATAAGCACACACACAAAAACAATCCTGAGGAAAATACACTTATTTCCTAGATGGTATGTAAATATTTCATAGTTGTAACTTAAAAATTAATATACACAACCCATCTTGTTGAACTTTCTTAGGAGTTCCATTTATTAACACTTGTTTATTACTATAGTAACTTTTATGAAGTTATTAGTGAGGCAAGATGCTAGTGAATTAAATTTAAGTGTCACTTCTCTGGAACCTGTTTTACTTTAACTGTGACGTAGAGGATGCAACATCTCTAATTTCATAGTCTTTTAAAAGTAATATGCTTGGATCATAGAAGAATTAATAGTTTAGTATATTTTAAAAGTTGAAATTGGAGGGCTTGCAATACAAGTTAGAACCTTTTTTTTTTTTTTTGTAACTGGAAACATTCTTGGTGATGGATATGTGTTTTGAAAATAAAGGTAGAAAATTAGCTGAGTAGACCTTAGTTTTATCTACTATGGTGCAGAGTGGGAAAGTTTTCACAGTGAAAGTGAGTATTAACTAAGCCATGGAGTAGATCCCGACTCATAGCGACCCTTCCTTAGGTTTCTGAGGCAGTAACTCTATGGAAGTAGATTGCCCAATCTTCCTTCCGAGTAGTGGCTGGTGGCTTTGAACCACCAGCCTTCTGGTTAGCAGTCAAATGCCTTAGGCACTACAGTTAACTATTCTTACGATACATGAAAAGAACACTTATTTCAACTCTTGAAAAGATCTAGGAAACACTCATATTCTAAATGAGAAGATGATATTAACAAACATTTGCTTAATCTTTTAAAATAATTGGTATATCTCCAAATGAACAAATGCCATTGTATTGGGCTTTTTTCTTTTTTTTTTTTTCCTCCCCCTCATTTTCTGAGATTTTGTTAAATAGATTTAGAAAGATAAAACCCTGAATAAATTTTAGAACCTAACAGTTAGGTGAGAAATATTTTTAACAACAACAAAGCTACATCTAAACAATAACTTAAAAGCTAAATCATTGTAATCTCTTCTATTTGTTTTCATTTGGCCTAAAGATAAACCCACAAAACCACATTTCTTGGTGATTCCCTTACAGTAAGTAGATAAAGCAAAAAATTCTAGTCTTATATACTACAGATTTGGGGTGATTTGATCAATGTAAATATGTACAAGGAAGGATTAGGAAAAAGAAGGTATGAAATTAGTTGTGTTTATTCATTTTATTTGGTGTTTATTATGTGCTTCCTAATCTGTTGGTTGGAAGATTGCTTTTAACCTCCCTTTTAAAGTTCCTTTCTTTTGATCTTTTTGTCTTTTTCTATCCCTGCTGTACCTGGGTAATAAAAATGAATAGGAAAGTCACATTTAGGTTTAGAATGTTAAGAGCATTTGCAGATTGCTGTTTGTTCCACATAGCTTTAAGGTTGTATTATTTTTAATTAATAATGGGCAAGTCTTTAGGAAATACAACTGGGTTGATATATTCTCAAGTTATATTATGTACCTTTTGTATGTTTCCAGAAATTTTGTGGTGTTTTGAGTAAAATCTATTATTCAGCCTTTTTTGGTTTACAGTAATAAATGTACCTACCTATATATGAGAAGAAAATTGCCTCTCTTATAAGTACATTAGGAAAATAGCATGTCTCAATGTTTATCTTTCCAAAACTTGAAAGACTACTGTCAGATTTTAAGGAGCTCTGGTGGTGTGATGCTTAAGACATCTGGTTGCTAACCAGAAGGTTGGCAGTGAGTTCACCTTCAACATTTTTTTAAAAACTGGTCAATTTTTTGCTTTTTTGAAAAAATATTATAAAGTTAATTTAAAAGTTAATTCTAAGGTAATATTTTTCATGTAGAAAACTAATCTGTAGGCAGGCATACTGTTTGAATAAAATTAAATAACATTTTTATAAACCCCAAAATTGCCAAATTACATTGGAAAGAGGTAAAGAAATAGAAACTAGGACAGATGTGATAATGTTGCAGAATTGTTATTGAAATTAAGGTGATTATTTTCAATGAGAATGAATTTATAAATACAAAGAAAATAGCAAAAGCTGTTTCTGATCCTTTAAGATATTTTTCCCTTCTATTTGATTTAGCACTGCCATGTATCATATTAATTTTATGAACACAAGTATAATACTTAATTTTTAACTTGAAAATGCATTTAACTTTCTACACTTTTAGAAGTTATTAGAATCTGTGCTTGAATAAAACAAATAGTAAATTAGCTACATTCCTCCTGGTTTCACTTAATCAGTCATTCAGCCTTTTTTGGTTTGCAGTAATAAATGTACCTACCTGTATTTGAGAAGAAAATTATCCTTTTATATATTTGGATCATTCAGGGTAATGAATGAGTTTAAAGCCTTTATTTTAAATAATACATTACTACCACAGGTAATTGATGGAATAGTAATACAAACATTCTACTGAAACTTCTGTTTAAATTATTTTGTTAGGCTTCATTTGCAAATATAACTTTGAGAATACATACATGGCCAAATTAAATTATGATACATTAAATTATCAAAAAAATCAGGTGAGATTAGGAGTATTACAAACTAGTTCTAAACTCCCCATTTGCTTTATAAAAAAGACTTTGATTTCCAAAACTGGCCACTTAATAGATATTTACATTATAAAAAACAATGTTTGCATAGGGTACAGAAAATAAAATTTAATTATGCAAGAGCCTTAAAGTGAAAAAACCTTTTGACTGCCTTAAAATATGACTAGCACTTCAGTACAGGCATACTAGGTACTTTCCATGAGGTCTGTTCATTAAGTAATGCCTTAATAGTGTTCTAGTATTTCTAAAGTAAGAACTCAAAAGGGTCTTTTAGAGCTTTTGATTTTACATACCGAATGGAAATTTAACTATCATGTTTTAAGACCTGACTGTACACTAATAGTTTAAGCACCCATTGGCAGGCTAATCTTGGCACAGTGATATGCCATATATATATATGACTGTTGACTTCAGTAATATTTTTTTATAGTTTAAGGTTTTTTTATTATTTTGTGTAATAACAAATTATCCAAGAAGCTGGAATTTAATAATATGACCTCCAAGGACCAAGTTGCATATTTAATACTATAAATGAAAAATGCAGTTGTACAGTTCCAAAATGATTAATTTTTTAAGGTAATTTTTAAGACAAAAGGCAAAGAGTTTGTTGCAAGCGTATAAACAAATTTATTCAAAGTGAACACAGTGGTAAAACAAGATGATCTCTAAGAATCATGATCCAGCCAAGTTGACCATAACCTTAAACAATGGGACTATTGCAGTAAAGAGTATCCAGGCCAGGATTTGCTTAATTACATTCACATTTTTTCATTCACTTTGCCTTTCAAAGTAGGAATATTTTATAAAACTGAAAGAATACTTTAAATTGTCAAGCTGGTGCTTAAAGTTATATAAAGTTTATTTTACTTCAAAGGATCCTGAAAAAGTCGGGGGGGGGGGAGGTTCCTACATCTCTTGATAAACTAAATGATGCTTTGTCAAATCTAAGTTTTCACTGTAAATAATACAACTAAAAGTGTAATTTTGGTGTTTTCTAATGGGAAATGGATGAATATACTAATCTGTAATATTTATTTCAAGATAAAACAATTTTCACTGATACTGTGGAACCTTGACTTTGCAGCCTTGCAAGATACCATACTAAATAAATCATTTTAGACATGGGGTGCAGGTGGGCACAATGTGAATTGTTTCTAATCATCTGTATTGATACTGTAGAAATTGATAGGTGTACCAAATAAACTCTATGCACATCAAATAATTGTCTTTATTTCTTTAAAGAAATAGGAATTTTAAGATTATAACATGCCTTATGAAATCTAAGACCCTTACTAAGTAACATCTTAGAATATTTGAACAAGATGAAATGAAAGCAGGAAATAAAGGGTATCCAAATTGGGAAGTAAAACTATCCTTATTGCAGGTGACATGATCTTATTCATAGAAAATATCAGAGATTCCACAGAAAAAGTTAGTGGAACTAATAGAATGATTTAGCAAAGTGGTAAAGTATAAGATCTACATTGACAAGGAGGACTCTGAAAAGGAAATCAAGATATCAATGCCATTTACAGTAGTCCCCAAAAGGATAACATACCTAGGAATAAATCTAACTAGGGACATAAAAGACTTATACAAGGAAAGCTATAAAACACTACGTGAGAAACTTTTTAAAAGAGATGTAACATAAAAGAACCACTTTCCATGCTCATGGAATGAAAGACAATATTGTAAAAATGTCAGTACTTCCAAAAGCAATCTATAGATATAATGCAATCCCAGTCCAGATTCCAACAACATTCTAATTGACAACTTATTTGTAAAAGAAGAAGGCCCAAATCGCTAAATATATATATAAATACACACACACACATAAAAGAAAAAGTGTTCACACTTATCAATCTGAACACTTCTTATACAACCACAGTAATCAAAACAGCCTAGTACTGGTTCACTGACAGACACAGACACAGGAACAGGGTTGAGAAACCAGAAGTAAATCCATCTGTAGTAGTTAAGGGTTTGTGTCAACTTGATTGAGCCTGATTTTGAGGGGCTGGGCAGCTGGATACAGTGATTCCACATGATGAGACTGGTAATCAATTCCATAGTGGAATCTGCTCTGAGCAGCTCAGTAGTTGCATTAGGGATGTGGTCTGCTTCCAGTATATAAGAAGACAGCTTTGAGAAAGGTCTCCAGCTTTTTGGTGCACTTGGACCCTGCATGTAGCTGAGTCTTCAGCAGCCTGCCTGCCATGTTACCTGACAATCTTGGGACTGTTTCTGGACTTGAACTAGTGGCCTATAGTGTTGCTAAATAATCTTGGGACTGTGCTATTTTACTTGTTGCCCTTGGGTTTGTCAGCCTCAACAGCCAACAGCTGCCTGAGTTAAGAGATGCCTCCAGCTTCAGTGGACCAGGAGCAAGAAGCAGAAAGAAAGCCTAAGATCATGGAGCCTTCACCCAGCCCCTAAAGCTGGCATTTTGAATTGGACTTGTAGCCTCCAAAACTGTAAGAAAATAAATCCCTGTTTGTTAAAGCCATCCATTCACTCGTGCTAAGTGTTAGAGCAGCACTAGAAGACCAAAACAGAACTTGGTAGCAAGACCAACTGGGGTGCTTCTCTGACAGATACCTAAAATGTGGAAACAGAAGTGGAGTGTGTCTTTGACCCAAGATCCCTGCACTGAGACCCCAGCAGAGAGATAGCAGCAGCAGAGTTGAGAAACCAGTGTTAGATAGCAACAGACTTAACAGCCCATGGAGGAGAAAGCTGGATGCCATTGGCTAGGCAGCTTCCTACAGAGTGGGTTGCCTTCGTGCATTAATTGGTAGAAGAGACTTGCATGAAATGCAGTAGCAGGTTAGCCAGCCCATGGATCAAGAGAGATTAATGCCTTTTGGTCAGGAAGATTCCTGGCAGAGTGGGTTGCCTTTAGGCATTAATTGACAAGCTGAGAGACCAAGGACATGAAAAGCGGAGCTGCCTCAGTCTCCAGGATAGGACCATGGCCTCTAGGGGTGGAACCACCACGGCCTCCTAGGTTTAAAAGAATCAGATCTTTACCAACTTACTTCTGGAGTGTAGGTGTGCTGTTCATGAATGCCAGTAGAATGGGGCCATAGCTCCTGCCCAAAAGTGAGAGAGACAGGGCTGCCATTCCCAAGAGGCAGAGGAACAGATCCTACCAGGCCAAGGGGGTGAGGTCACCACTCAGATGAACTAGGGGACTGGAGCCACCCTGTGAAGGAGATGAGTACAGATGCCAAGTTGACAAGGGGTGGAGTTGTCACCATTAAGTTGTGTGTCAATTTGGCTGGCCCTTATTTTGAGTGAATGAGCAGCTGGATGTATTCATTTCCCATGGTGAGATTGGTAATCAACTCTGTGGAGGAATCTATTGGTGCAGCTGAGTAGCTGCCTTATGGATGTGGTCTGCTTCCAGTATATAATAAGAAGCTGTGAGAAATAGCTGCAGCTTTTTGGAATATTTGAATCCTGCATGTAGCCACGTCATCTTCAGCAGCCTGTCATGTTGTCTGCCAATCTTGGGACTGTTAATGGACTTGAATAAAGTTCCTCGAAGGTAATATAGGAACAAAACTAGGGGACTTCATTTTTGGCATAAATAGCCTATTAAACACAAGTAATGATACACAGGGAGCTCTTGATGGCATAGTGCCTAAGGCATTTGAGTGCTAACAGAAGGCTGGCAGTTCAAACTCATGAGCCACTCTTTGGAAGATTGCGCAATCTACTTCTGTAGTGATACCGCCTTGGTAACCCAAGGAGGGGTCACTATGAGTTGGATCCAACTTGATGCCATTGAGTTTTGTTTTTGTTTTTGTTTTTTGGTAATAATACACAAAATACAGACGATAATTTTGATCACTGGGACCTCCTAAAAAATACTTATTATTCAACAAAACTCTATACCAAAAGAGTAAAAAGAGACCCTACAGACTTGGACAAAAAAAAAAAAAAAATCTTTGGCAACAACTTTCTTAACAAGGATCTAATCTAAAATATACAGAAAACTTCAACAGCTCAACAACAAAAAGACAACCCAATCATAACACGGACAAAGGACATGAACAGACACTTCACCAAAGAGGACATTCTCACAGCCAACAAATGCTGTGAATAGATGCTCACAATCATAAGCCATCAGAAAGATACAAATCAAAATTGCAATGAGATACCACCTCACTCGTGAAAATGGC
>NW_006921913.1:1872933-1876091 GCF_000298275.1 Orycteropus afer afer
ATACTGATGAAGCTACAAGAAGAATGGAAGTCTTAAACACTGCTGGTGAGACAGTAAAATGATAGCACCACTATGGAAAACAGTATGTTGCTTCCTCAAAAAAGCTAGAAATAGAAATACCTTATGATCCATCAATCCTGCTCCTAAGTTTATATCCAAGAGATATAAGAGCAGTGACACAAGTAGACATATGCACAGCTATTTTCATTGGGGCATTATTCACAACAGCAAAAAAGATGGAAACAACCTAGGTGCCCATCAATTGAATGAACTGTGGTTGGTACATTCATACAATGGATACCAAACATCTATAAAAAATAATAATGAGTCTACAAAGCATGACATGGATAAATGTGGAGGACATTATGCTAAGTAAAATAAGTCAATCACAAAAGGACATACTATATGGTTTCACTCACTAAAAGTCAGGAATAAATATACACATAGAAAGAAACAATTTTTGATGATTGCCAGGGATGGGAGTGGGCAATAAAAGGAATCACTTTCTAGGTAGTGATCAAGTAGATTCTGACTCAACAGCAATGCTCACTGGGTTTCCAAAGATGTAAATCTTTACAGAAGTAGATTGCCTCATCTTCCTCCCAGGGAGCAGCTGATGGGTTTGAACCACAGGCCTTCTGGTTAGCAGGCAAATGTCTTACCACTGTGCCACAAGAGCTCCTCCTTCTAAATAGTAGACACTTGTCATTGGTGATGGGAAACACAATACCAAATAAAGGTGAAATCCATACAACTTCAGCAAAGTAAATGAAGATACTAAGTACACAAGGGACAACTTTGCTAAATGCTATAATATATTCAATTTTGCAACAGTAATAACTACCAAAGAATATGTGGTTAAAACCTTTTGAAACCTTTTTTAAAAAAAAAGGTGGGAGTAGACCCTTAATGACATGGATTGATACAGTGACTGCAACGATGGACTCATACATAGCAATTGTTCTGAGGATGGTGCAGGACCCAAGCAGTGTTTTGTTCTTTTGTACATGGGGTCATTATGAGTCAAAACCACTTGACAGCACCTAACAACGACAAGGTAGAAGAGTATGCATACATGTGTAGGAAGGCACATGGAGTGCATCATACGTGAGTGGCATATACACCCTATCCTCACTTATCAACACATTTAGATTCAAAGTCCAGGTCATTATACACAATAGGATTATGTGGGATTATTTTAATAGAGGATGACTACATCATTGCATAACGACCAAATTACATAACTGTCAAATCTCTAAGAATCATGATCCAGCCAAGTTGACCATAACCCTAAACATTAAAGCCAGCATTACTCTCACCTCAAACTCACCATTTGTTACTGCCAGACTATCATTAGTGTGCAAAATAGCCAGATGGTAGATATTTTACTATTGTCTTAACTGTGAAATGTGGGATAACAAGATAGTTGATAAGCGAGGAAAAGGTATATATCCATAAAAATTATAAAGCACGTAGCAGACACAGTTACAAGGACTACCTGTTGTTGTTGTTAGGGGCCAACAAATCGGTTCTGACTCATAGCAACCTTCCATACAGCAGAACGAAACACTGCCCACTCCTGCATCATCCTAACCAAATTTGCTATGCTTGAGCCCATCATTGGAGCCACTGTGTCAATCCATCTCATTGAGGGTCTTCCCCTTTTTCTCTGACCCTCTACTGAGCATGATATTCTTCTTCAGAAACTGATCCCTTCTGACAACATGACCAAAGCATGTGAGACAAAGTCTGGCCATACTTACAACTAAGGAACATTCTGACTGCACTTCTTCTGAAACTTCTTTCTCTGGTAGTCCATGGTATTTTTAGTATTCTTCACCAAAACCACAATTCAAATGCATCAGTTCTTCTTCTGTCTTCCTTATTCATTATCAAGCTTTCAAATGCATATGAGGCTGTTGAAAATACTACGGTTTTCCTCAGGGGAACCTCAGTCTTTGAAGGGGCATCTTTGCTCTATACACTTTATAGAGGTCTTTGGCAGCAGATTTGCCCATACAATATATCCTCTGTTTTCTTTTCTTTATTTTTTCTAATTTTTATTGTGATTTGGGTGAAAGTTTACAGAGTAAATTCATTTTCCATACACCAGTTCATACACATTTTGTTTCATAACATTCACTGTAATTCTCCACAGTGTAACAGCTCTCTTCCCACTTCCTCCCCACAGTTACCTCTTCCCTATGTCCTTCCCTCCCATGCGCTCCCGCCTCCAGAGCTGTCTCCCTACGCAAACACTGCCCTTCTCCCACAATTGATCACTTCAAGGAGTGTATCTACCTGATATAAATGTTCACCCAATATGCTTGTCTATTGTTTGGCTACAAGCCACAGGAGTGAGTTCACTTCTAGACCTGAAGGGTAAACACGGGCCATACTCTTGGGTCTCAACAGGATTTATCAGACCAGGAAATCTGGTCTTTTTATTATTATTTATTATTTTATTTTATTTTTTATTATGATATTGAGTTTTGTTCCACATTGTTCTCCCACTCTATCCAGGATCTCCCACATAGACCCCCCCCCCGAATGGCTGACAGTGGTAGCCAGGTACCATCTAGTCCTTCCAGACTCATGGTTATATAGGCTGAGGACTGCATGGTCTACCAGTCCCTTGGACTAATTGTTTGTATGTGTCCTTGGTTCTCATCGCTCTTCTTTACTCTGGAGGAGGAAAGACCCATTGTTGCATCTAGATGGCCATTTGCAAGCTTTTAAGACTCCAGTCACTACTCACCAAAGCAGGATGTAGAACAATGCTTTTGTGTAGTATGTTATGCCAATTGAGCTTGATGTCCCCTATGACCATGTTCCCAAGCCCACAAGTCCAACCACTCACTCCCTCCATATAGCTGCCTGAATATCTTCTTTGGTGAAATATCTATTCATATCTTCTGCCTGTTTTTTAATTGGATTATCTGTCTTTTTGTTGTTGAAGTGTTGGAGTTTTCTATACATGTTAGAGACAAAATCAACAGGAAAAGAATAAACACGTGGAAACTGAACAACACCCTCCTTGAGAAAGACTGAGTAAGAGAAGAAATAAAAATTGAAATTCGAAAATTCCTTGAATCAAACGAGAATGAAAACACAACATACCAAAATCTTTGGGACACAGCAAAAGCAGTGATCAGAGG
>NW_006921913.1:1881256-1899219 GCF_000298275.1 Orycteropus afer afer
GAAAATCACCAAGACATATCATCATCAAACTCATCAAAACCAAAGACAAAGAATCCTAAAAGCAGCATGGTAAAAACGAAAAGTTTCCTACATGGGGAAACCAATAAGACTAAGCTCGGATTTCTTGGCAGAAACCATGCAGGTGAGAAAACAATGGGATAGTATATATAAAACCATAAAAGAGAAAATTTTCCAACCAAGCATTATATACCCAGCAAAATTGTCCCTCAAATATGATGGTGAAATTAGGACATTTCCAAAAATTAAGGGTATTTGTTAAAACCAGACCATCCTTACAGGAAATGCTAAAGGGAGTCCTTTGGACAGAAAACCAACAACAGCAAACAACAACTGAGCATTAACACACATGATGACATAACCCAGAAACCAACCCAGTTATAGAAGTATCCGAAGTAAATAAGCCTACAAGATTGTAAACAGGGAATCAGAGACATCAGTTGACAAATGAGGGCAACTACAAACCAAAAAGAGGGAAAAAACTGTGTCATTACAGACCTTCTAGATGGTAGGGATGTCAAGACAACTATAAGATAGAACAGACTGTTTTAAACTTGGGAAGAAAACTATAAATCACAGGGTAACCTCAAAGAAAAATAAACCTTCACATCAAAATAAAAAAGAAGACCAGCACAAATATTTAGCAAATACTAAAACAATAGCAATGAAGGAAGTGATAACATGACTGTTCTCATTACCTAGTACTGCTCTGACAAGAATATACCACAAATGGGATGGATTGAACAAGCAGGAGTTTATTCCCTTACAGTTTGGAGGCTTTAAGTCTGAGTTCAAAGTGCCAGGCTCTAGGGGCTGGCTGAAAGCCCCTCCATCTTGGGCTTCAGCTCTGCCTCTTTCTTCCAACCCACTGAAGTTAGAGGCTTTTCTTCACTCAGAGAGCTGCTGGCTGCTGAGACTGATATGCCCAAGGTTGACAAGTAAAAAGGTTTGATGTTACCAAACCATATGGCAGGCCATTAATTCAAGTCCATTGGAAGTCCCAAGATTGGCAGAGCATAGCAGACTGCTGAACAATGACATGGCGACATGCAGGGTTCAAGCATGCCATTAACTAGAGACTATTCTTAAAGCTGTTTCTTATATACAGGAAGCAGACCACATACCCAAAGCAGCTACTCAGCTGCTCCAATAGATTCCACCATGGAGTTAATTACCAATCTCACCATGGGGAATAACTACATTCAGCTGCCCAGCCACTCAACCAGGCTCAGCCAAGTTGACACACTAACTTAACCACCACAATAACTCATAAACAATATGAGCTCAGCACAGAAAATTACATGGAACAAATAAATCAACACCACAAAAAAGCACATAACAAAATGACAGCAACAAATCATATTTGTCAATAATTACATATTTGGCAAGGGACTTCTAAGATTTATAGAAAAATGCAGAACCTCAACAGCAAAGGAATTAACATTCCAATTGAAAAATGGGCAGAAGATATGAATAAACACTTCGCCAAGTAAGATAGTCAGGTGGCCAGCAAATACATGAAGAGATGCTCATAATAATTGGCCATCAGAGAGATGCAAATTAAAACAACAGTGAGATACCATCTCACCCCAGCACTGACAGCAAGGTTCAATGAGACAGAAAATAACAAATGCTTTCGAGCATGTGGAAAGATTGGGACTCTCATACACTGCTGGTGGGACTGTGAAGTGATAAAACCACTGTGGAAAGCAGTATGGCATTTCCTTAGAAAGCTGTAATTGGAGATACCATTTGACCCAGCAATCCCATTACTAGCTATATATCCTAGAGAGGTGAGAGACAGGACAGGAATAGATATATGCATACCCATGTTCATCGCAGCACTATTTACAGTAGCAAAATATGGAAACAACTTGCATGCCCATCAACAGAAGAGTGGATGGCCAAACTATGGTACATACACACAATGGAATGCTATGCAGCACTAAAGAATAATGTAGAGTCTGCAAAACACTGTATAACATGGATGAACATGATGCTGGACATTGGACGACATTATGCTGAGTGAAGTAAGTCATTCACAGAAGGACAAATACAGTATTAGTTCGTTGTTGTGGAGAGTCAAGGAAAGGTTTATATATGGAGGGAAACTTTCTTTGTTGGTTGCCAGGGGTGGAAAGGGAGGGGAGGGAACAGTGCAAAAAAAAAAAAATGTATTGACCCTTGTCACTTTAGTTTATGTATTTCACTGTACCATAAATTATATTTCAAATAAATACATTAAAAAAAAAGAAGTTGGTAAAAATCTTTAATTTCCTCATCTTTGGCTTTGGTGGTTGGTGCTTAAATTTGAATAATAGTAGTATTAACTTGTCTTCCTTGTAGGCGTAAGGATATTATCCTGTCACTGGCACTATTGTACTTCAAGACAGATCTTGAAACATTCTTTGTGATGATGAATGCCACACCATTTTTCTTCAATTTGTCATTCCCAGCATGGTAGATCACATGCTTGTCTGATTCAGAATGGCCAAAATCAGTTCATTTCAGCTCATGAATGCCTAGGATATCAATCTTTATGCATTCCATTTCATTTTTGACAACTTCCAATTTTCCTAGATTCATATTTCATAGATTCCATGTTCCAATTATTAATGTATGTTTGCAGCTGTTTCTTCTCATTTTGATTCATGCCACATCAGCAAATGGAGGTCTTGAATTTGGATTTACTCTATCCTTATCATTAAAGTTGGCTTTACTCTGAGTAGGCAGCTCTTCCACAGTCATATTTTGAGGGGCTTCAGACCTGAGGGATTCATCTTTCAGCACTATATCGGACAATGTTTCAGGGCTGTTCATAAAGTTTTCTAGTAATATATCAGACAGTATTTCACTACTATTCATAAGGTTTTCATTGGCCAATTCTTTGAGAAGTGGATGGCCTCTTCCTTCTGAGCCTGTCCTAGTCTGGAAGCTCCGCTGAAACCTGTCCACCATGGGTAACCCTGATAGCATTTACAACACCAGTGGCGCAGCCTCCAGCCTCATAGCAACATGTAAGCCACCACAGTACAACAAACTGACAGACAAGTTCACCTGTCTTAGTTGTTACAAACCACTCCACTCAATTCAATTTCTTAAAGCTGCTCCAAGTCCCGTGCCCAGCTCTGCTTCTGAGCCACCCTTCAGTGAAGCCGCTCCAAAATCCCTGGCACTGTTGTATGTGACTGTATAACTCTTTCCATGTTTTCACCTCCAAAATTACTATTTTCACACCTCTGTACACAAATCTCCAACAATTTTTTCCCATTCATCTGTTTGTCTATCTATCTATCTATCTATCTATCTATCATCTCCAGATGGGAACTTTCATGTTTTCTCACCTCCAAATCTTCCAACTTAGCTTTCTGCCTTTAATCCTATAATGATGGATAAGGTGGACCTGTTTATCCAGAGGCCCTCCCTTCCCATTGTGCTCAGAAGACAGTCTTCTCTCCTGGTCCTAAAACATGATCTGGTGCACTTGGAATGCTCAATATCTGTTGAATGAATTATCTTCTCTTTCCTGTAGAAGCAGTTTTATTAATCTTCTTTAAAGAGCCAACCACTTTGAATATGTCAATGGTCTTTTTGTATTCTAATTCATTAATTTCTACCCTTTATTCTGTTTTCTGCTTTCGACTTCTTGTTCTTATAATTTTTTGTTGAAATATTCTGTTCTGCATTCTTTAGATTTTTTTTTCTTAGCTTCTTAAAATTTGTTGAGATGTGTATGCTATATGGCCCTGAGTATAATTAAGTTCCATTACAAATGTGTGCTTGAAAAGAATATATATTTTCTCCAAATCTTGCGTGTAGTGTTCTATATTGATCATTAGATTGAGCTTATGTTCTTTAAATCTCCTATGTTGTTGTTGTTGTTAGGTGCAGTCAAGTCGGCTCTGACTCAGCAACCCCATGTACAACAGAACAAAACACTGCCTGGTTCTGTGCCAGCCTCACCATCCTTGTTATACCTGAGCCCATATGAGTCGGGGCCGACTCGACGGCACATAACAACAACAACAACAATTGTTGCAGCTACTGTTTCAATCCATCTCATTGAGGGCCTTCCTCTTTTTCATTGACCCTCCACTTTACCAAGGATGATATCTTTCTCCAAGGAATGGTCCCTTCTGACAACAAAACCAAAGTATGGACGGACTCCTTCTGACAACAATACCAAAGTAGTTGAGATGAAGTCTGGCCACTCTCGCTTCCAAGGAACATTCTGGCTGCACTTTTTCCAGGACAGATTTGTTAGTTCTTTTGGCAGTCCACGGTACCTTCAGTATTCTTCACCAACACCACAACTCAAAAGCATCAACTCTTCTTTGGTCTTTCTTATTCATTGTCCAGCTCTCACATGCATATGAGGTGATTGAAAATACCATGGTTTGAGTTAGGCACACCTTAGTCTTCAAAAAGACATCTTTGCTCTTCAGCACACGAAAGAGGTTTTTTGCAGCAGATTTGCCCAGTGCTATATGTCATCTGATGTCTTCACTGCTGCTTCCATTGCTGTTGATTATGGAATCAAGTAATATGAAATCTTTAACCACTTCAATCTTTTCTCCATTTACTGTGATTCTTCTTGTTGGTCCAGTTGCAAGGATTTTCATTTTCTTTATGTTGAGAAGTAATCCATACTGCAGACTGTATTCTATAATCTTCACCAGTAAGTGCTTCAAGTCATCCTCATTTTCAGCAAGCAAAGTTGTGTCGTCTACAAATTGCAGGTTGTTAATAAGTCTTCCTCCAATCCTGATGCTGCATTCTTCTTAATATAATCCAGCCTCTTGGATCATTTGTTCAGCATACAAATTGAATAAGTATGGTAAAAGGATACAATCCTGACTCCTTCCCTTCCTGATTTTAAAACATGCAGTATCTTCTTGTTCTGTTTGAACGACAGCTTCCTGGTTTATGTACAAGTTCCTCATGAGCACAATTAAATGTTCTGGAATTCCCATTCTTCTCAATGTTTTCCATAATTGATTATGATCCACACAATCAAATGCTATTGCATAGTCAATAAAACATAAGTAAACATCTTTCTGGTATTCTTTGCTTTCAGCCAAGATCCATCTGAAATCAGCAATGATTATCACTTGTTCTACGTCCTTTTCTGAATCCAGCTTGCATTTCTGGAAGTTCTCTGTCAACACACTGCTGCAACTATTTTGAATTATCTTCATCAAGATTTTACTTGCATATGATATTAATGGTATTATTTGATATTTTCCACATACTGTGGGATCACCTCTCTTTGAAATGGGTACAATTATGGATCTCTTCCAGTCACTTGGTAGCTGTCTTGCAAATTTCTTGGCCCAGACGAGTGAGTGCCTCCAGCACAGCATCTGTTTGTTGAAACATCTCAGTAGGTATTCCATCAATTCCTGGAGCCTTGTTCTTCACCAATTCCTTCAGTGCAGCTTTGACTTGTTCCTTCAATACCATTGGTTCTTGATCATATGCCACTTCCTGAAGTGGATGAGTATCGACCAATTCTTTTTGGTACAGGGACTCTATGTATTCCTTCCATCTTCTTTTGACGTTTCCTGCATCATTCAATATTTTGCCTATAGAGTCTCACAATATTGCAACTCAAGGCTTGAATTATTCCTTCAGTTCTTCCAGCTTGAGAAATACTGAGTGTCTTCTTCCCTTTTGATTTTCTAACATCCGGATCTTTGTATATTTCATTATAATCATTGGCTTTTTCTTCTTGAGCTGCTCTTTGAAATCTGTTCAATTCTTTTATCTTGTCATTCTTTGCTTTAGCTACTCTCCATTCAATGGCAAGTTTCAGAGTCTTTTCTGACATCCTTTTGATCTTCTCTGCCTTTCCTGTCTTTTAAATGACCTTTTGCTTTCTTCATGGATGATACCATCCCACAATTCCTCTGGTTTTCTGTCACTGGTGTTCAATGCATCAAATCTATTCTTTAGATGGTCTCTAAATTCAGGAGAGATATAATCAAAGTCATATTTTGGCTCTTGTGTACTTGTTTTAATTGTCTTCAGCTTCAACTTGAACTTGCATATGATGGTCTGTTCCACAGTGAGCTCCTGGCCTTGTTTTGACTGAAGATATTGAACTTCTCCATCATCTCTTTCCACAGATGTAGATGATCTGATTCCTGTATGCTCCATCTGGTATTATGCTCCTACTTGAATAGCTGCTGTTTATGTTGTTGAAAAAAGATATTTGCAATGAGTAAGTTGTTGGTCTTTCAAAATTCTATCATGCGATCTCCAGCGTTATTTCTGTCACCAAGGCCAAATTTTCCAACTACCAGTGATTCGTCTTTGTTTCCAACTTTGATTCCAATCATTGGTGATAGTTAACACATCTTGATTGCATGTTTGGTCAATTTCAGACTGAAGAAGTTGGTAAAATTCTTCAATTTCCTCATCTTTGGCTTTGGTGGTTGGTGCATAAATTTGAATAGTTGTATTAACGGGTCTTCCTTGTAGGCATATGGATGTTATCCTATTGCTGACAGTACTGTATTTCAGGATAGATCTTGAAACATTCTTTGTGATGATGAATGCCACATCATTCCTCTTTGTCATTCCAGCATAGTAGATCATATGATTGTCTGATTCCAAATGGCCACAACCAGTCCATTTCAGCTCACTAATACCTAGGATACCAATCTTTATGCATCCCATTTCATTTTTGACAACTTCCTATTTTCCTAGATTCATACTTCATACATTCCATGTTCTGATTATTAATAGATGTCTGCAGATGCTTTTTCTCATTTTGAGTCATGCCACATCAGCAAATGGAGTTCCCGAAAGCTTTACTCTATCCATATCACTAAGGTCAGTTCTACTCTGAGGATGCAGCTCTTCTCCAGTCGCATTTTGAGTGCCTTCAGATCTAACAATGTTTCAGGGCCTCATAAAGTTTTCCAGCAATATATCAGACAGTGTTTCACTGCTATTCATAAGGTTTTCACTGGCCAATTCTTTGAGAAGTGGATGGCCCCTTCCGAGTCTGTCTTAGTCTGGAAGCTCTGCTGAAATCTGTCCACCATGGGTGACCCTGCTGGCAATTTGATATACCAGTGGCATAGCCTCCAGCCTCATAGCAACATGCAAGCCACCACAGTATGACATACTGACAGAGAAGTAGTGGTTAAATCTCTTATAGGTTTACTGATATTTTTTGTCTATCAATTACTGAGAAGTGTGTTATAATCTCCCACTATAATATCTTTGTTGTTTGTCTTTTATAGTTCCATCCATTTTTGTTTATATATTTTGAAAGTTTAGTTAACATAAGCTTAAAATCATTATACTTTTCTGCTGAATTTTTTTGTTACTATTCAATAACCCTCTATGTCTGTTGTTGTTGTTGTTGTTATGTGCCATCGAGTCAGCCCCGACTCATAGCGACCCCTCCTTGGGCTGCCAAGGCATTATCACTACAGAAGTAGATTGCCCAACCTTCCTCCCGAGGAGTGGCTGGTGGGTTTGAACCGCCAACCTTCTGGTTAGCAGTCAAGTGCCTTAGGCACTACGCTACCTAGCTACTCTCCATTCTATGTCTAGAAGTGTTTATTATCCAAAGGGGAAATAGGTTTTGTGTAGCTGAATATGGCATCCTTGCTTTTTGATAGCCCACTTCCACTTGAAAATCACTCTCATGTAACTTTTGATAGGGTGGCCTTAGAAGTCCAAAGTCCTGGCATGTAGCCACCTTTGGTCACCAAAGCCATAAAAACTCCTGTCTCCCAATGCAGACCATGGAGAATTGAGCCAGTCCTTGCCACCCAGGAATCTCCTTGTATGTAAGTCCCCCTTAATAAACTACTTGCTGCCACCCATGAAATTCCCCACCTCTTCTTCAGTCTCACAACCTTCTCCATATTCAGAAGCAAATTTCAAGTTACTGGTACATGCGCCAAAATTATTAAAGTGTATTTTCTTATACTATAACTAGTAAACTTTCTTTTAGTTGGATCTGTCTGGCACATCTTTTTTTTTTTTTTTTTAATCCTTTTGCTTTCAACCATTCTGTATTCTTCTGTTTTAAAAATGTTTCATTGTGTCTCTTGTAAACACATATTGCTGAATTCTTTTAAGATCAAGCCTGAAAAATAGTTTACATACTCAATTTGTATTTGTTGTCTTTATTAATATACTTCTATTTCTACCAACCTATTTGGTGCTATTTATTTTGTCCTTGTCATCTTTGTAGTTGAGTGACATTCGCCCCCCCCTCATTTTTTTCCCCTAACAGTGTGAAAAATAAACACTCTTTTCTAGTCTTTTTATGGTTACCTTAGAAATTTAACAAAATCTGAAAAATTTTTTGCCCTACTCCTGAACTTGAGAATAAGCAAACTCTGGTCAATATTTCCAAACTTAAATGCTATTATTATTCATTTAAAATTTTATTTTATTGTTGTACTACATTATTGTTTTATGCACCTAATTTTAGATTTAGGAGCTCTGGTGGTATAGGGCCTAAGGCATTTGACTGCTAACCAGAAAGCTGGCGGTTCAAACCCACTAGCCACAACTCGGAAGGAAGGTTGGGCAATCTATTTCCGTAGTGATACCTCCTTGGAAACCCAAGGAGAGGTTACTATGAGTCAGATCCGACTTGAGATAGTGAGTTTGGTTTGTTTTTTTTTTTTTTACTTTTCATTATCTTCATCTGCAGTTATTTTTCTTGAGTGCATACTTTAGAAGTTCCTTTTGTGGTGGTTAACCTAGTTATCTGTCTGAAAATGTATTCATTTTGCTTTCATTCTTGAAATATAGGTTTTACTGGGTAACTCTAGGGTGACTGTTATTCTAGCGTTTTGAAAAGATTATTCTACTACTTTTTGGCCAACAGTGACAACCTGGAGAAGACTACTACCAGTGTAATAATCTTTGTGCTGATTTTTATTATCTCTGCTTAGTTTTAAGGTATTTTGTCTTTGGTGTCTTTCAGTTTGACTACACTAATCTAGATGTTGTAATTTATTTTTATCAATTATCTTTGTTTTTTTTTTTAACAGATTCCTGGATGTGAATATGAAAGATTCATAGCTCCTATCCCTTTGATTTTGTCTCTGCTTTATACTATGTATTACCTTTTTCTGGCATTCTGATTAGATGTATATTAGACCTACTCACCCTGCTCTATGAAAAGAGTCCTGATGGTGCAGTGGTTAAGTGCTTGGCTGCTAACCAAAATGTTGGCAGTTTCAACCTACCAGATGCTCCATGGGAGAAAGGTGTGGCAGTCTGCTTCCATAAAGATTACAGCCTTGGAAACCCTATTGGGCATTTTTACCTTGTCTTACAGAGTCACTGTGAGTCAGAATCAACTCAACAGTAATAGATTTACCCAGCCCTCCATGCCTCTTAACCTTTTTCAATCTCTTCTCTGTGTGCTACCTTCTGAGAAATATTTAAAATCTCTTTTCCAATTCAATTGTTCTCTTTTCTGCTGTATTTAGTCTGTTTAATTCACCCATTGACTGTTTAATTCACCCATTGACTGTTTCGTTTTATTAGAATTTCTAATACTAAAAAATACATATGCTTCTTTTTCATATCTTCCTGGTCTTAATCATCTCTATCTTACTACTCGTTTTGATGAATTCTTCTACTTCTTTAAACATTCTAATTTTAATAATTTCAAGGTCTGAAAACACTGTAGGTCTGCTTCTTTGTTTCAGCAGTCTGACACACATGATGCTTTTTTCTTGCATTTTTATTTTGAGTTCAATTTATTGGAATTTTAAGTATTCTTTGAAGCTTGATTGAAAGGGTCTTCTCAAGATTTAATTTGCTTCTACCAGGGACATAGGGTACTACCAACTTGTACAACTTTAAACCAAATTTTTGAAGATTTTCAGACCTACAGATAATATAATTCAGGTCCCCATATTACATGAGGGCTTACTTTTGATAATGAATAATCAGAGAGGGCTTTTTGTTCTTTCACTCAGGGTTAATAAGGGTGAGACAAATTTTCCATTCCCTTTTGAGGGAGTTCCTCCCTCCCCCCCACTTCACTTTCACTGAGGATTTAGAGGCTTTATGTTAGTTTAGTGGTCCAGTATCCAAATCCTTTCCCCTTCACCCAGTTTTGTAACTGGACTCCTGCAGAGAATTAAAACTAAAGCTCCTCTCACTCAAGTTTGACATGTTAACACAATAGCCACTGGATCCAGTGCTTACTTGCATCATTGACTCTGAACCTGGTTTTTGTTTTTGTTTCTCCTTGAAGATGGCCCTTTTTTTAAAAGACAAAGAAAAGAAACCTTGGCCATACATTTAAAAAATACATTAATATGCTGTCTAGCATTTTACGTATCTGTTTTTGTTTTATAAGGGGAAATATTTTTGTTGTTTTGATCAAATATATTTAAGTTGCCACAGGGCCAAGAGAGATCAGATTTCTTTAGAAATTTCTTTCATCCCTTGTTGTTAGAGTTTGTTGAGCCGATTTTGACTCACAGTGACCCACAGGACAGAAAAGAACTGCTCCATAGGATTTTCAAAAAAAAGTTCTGGTGGTGCAGTGCTTAAAGGCATTTGACTGCTAACCAGAAAGCTGGCAGTTCAAACCCAGCAGCCACTCCACAGAAGGAAAATGGAGGAGCCTACTTCCATAAAGATTTCCAAAAAACCAAACTAAACTCACTGTTGTCGAGTTGGATCCAATTCATAGCGACCCCTCCTTGGGTTTCCAAGGTGGTATCACTACGGAAGTAGATTGCCCAACCTTCCTTCCAAGGAGTGGCTGGTGGATTTGAACCACCAGCCTTCTTGTTAGCAGTTAAATGCCTTAGGCACTACTGCCTTGGAAATCCAATGGGGGTTGCTATGAGTTGGAATCGACTCAATAGCAATGAGTTTGGTTTTGGTTTATAGGGTTTTCAAGGCTATATAATCTTTATAGGAATAGATTACCAGGTCTTTCCCTCATAGAGCTGCTTTAGTTGTTGTTGTTGTTGTTTGCCGTCGAGTCTGCCCCGACTCCTAGCGACCCCTCCTTGGGTTTCCGAGGCAGTATCACTACGGAAGTAGGATTGCCCAACCTTCCTTCCGAGGAGTGGCTGCTAGGTGGGTTCAAAACACCAACCTTTTGGTTAGCAGCCAAGCACTTAACTGTTGTTCATCCCTTAGTATTTACCAATTAAAAGAATCTTATTACTTAAAGTGGTTCCTTATTTTTAAAAAAGGTTTCTTGTGATCTGGATGAAATTTTGCAATGCAGATTTGTTTCACATTCAATAGTTCATACACATTTTGTTTTGTGACACTGATCATACTCCCCCACACTGTAACAGCTCTCCTTCCACTTCCTCCCTGTGTCCTTGCCTATGTATTCTTGCCCACCTTTCTCCCTGTGCAAATGCTGCTCTTTTGATCTCCCATAGTTGATTGTTCTAAGGAGTGCATGTCCCTGGTGTAGTTGTTTGGCTCCTAGACCTATTGTTTGGCTGAGTTAAGCTACAAGAGTGAGTTCAATTCCAGGCCTGAGGGCTGACCCAGGGTCATTGTCTTGGGGGTTCACTGGTCTCTATCTCTATCAGACCAGTAAGCTTGTTTTTTTTTTTTTTTAATGATTTTGAGTTTTGTTCTTCAGTTTTCTCCCACTCTATCCACGATTGCCAATTTTGATCCGAGTGGTTGGCATTCGTAGCTGGGCATAATTTCGATCTTCTGGTCTCATCCTAGGAGCTCTGGTGGCATAGTGCCTAAGGCATTTGACTGCTAACCAGAAGGCCAGTGGTTCAAACCCCAGCCAGCCACTCCTGGGAAGGAAGATCGGGCAATCTACTTCCATAGAGATATTGCCTCAGAAATCCAAGGAGGGGTCGTTATGAGTCAGGATCAACTCAACAGCAGTGAATTTGGTTGTTTTTTTTTTTTTTTTTGGTCTCACTCAGGGCCATGTAGGCTGAAGTTCTCATTTGGACTGTATCCATGAGTCTTTGATTTTCTTTACTCATCTTTGCTCCAACAAGAAAAGACCAATAGTCGCCTCTTAGATGGCCACTCGAAAGCTTTTAAGACTCTAGTCACTACTCATCAAGTAAGATGTAGAACAGTATTCTTGTATAGCATGTTGTACCAATTGAGCTTGATGTTTACTGTGACCATGGTCCCTAGCCCACAGGACCAGAGACTCACTTCCTCAAGGTGCTTAGTTGTGGCTAAGAAGTTATCCTAACTCTAACTCTGCCCCCATTTAGTTTTAAACTGCATATAAACATTTTTATAGCACACACATATGTAGAGTATCGTCTGCCAAACCTATCTATGTATGGTCATCGGTATATTCCCACTAGCCTATCCAGACCTGATCTTCCTGCCTGTCTACCTATGTATCCACCTGTAGAGTAGTGTTTTGTTATTATTGATAATAGGAGCTCTGGTGGCTTAGTGCCTAAGGCATTTGACTGCTAACCAGAAGGCTGGCAGTTCAAACCCACTAGGCACTCCCTGGAAGGAAGGTTGGGCAATCTACTTTCGTAATGATGCTGTCTCAGAAACCCAAGAAAGGGTCGCTATGAGTTGGATCCAACTCAATGGCAGTGCATTGTGTTGCATTTTATTACTGATAATGCACTACTGTATAAACAATAGCATTGTATATACAATATATCATTGTCTATACCCCTTGTACCTTAAGTGCTTCCTTTTTGATGCAGTGCTAGACCTCAAATCTTTATTAGTTATTGAACATAATGTTAAGAACATAAAGAGGGTAGACATCAGAAGTTTTTATTATTAAATAAAGCTGTAAGTATAATTAAATACATTCCCTTCTCTGGATTTTTTAAGCTTTCTGATGATTGAGTTTCTCTCCTTAATGTCAAATTGTTTCAAAGTCTAAGCATAGTTAAGAACCAACAACAACCCCTACCCTCCTACCAAACTAGAAAGAAATCATAAAAAGTTGTTTTTTCACAGTCAAATACTTATCAACACCTCTTGGTCAGTGCTTCTACACCTTGGAGACTAGTGATGCCATACTATTACAGTTTTACTTTTGTCATATGTAAGAGACTTGCTTTATTCTCTAACAATGATTTTACAACACAGCATTCATTCAAGCCACTAGCTGACTTCCTCCGGACTATCTAAGATTCCCTGGTGTATCCTGACCAAAAAGCAGCTTCACTCCACTTACCTTAAAATCCACTTTCCTACCACTTTTGAGGAAGAGATTTTTCTGCTTGTGATACGCCTAAGATGAACTAGGAAAATGCTTTGTAAAGCAGAACTTAAAAAATTATGATTGAAAAGAAGTTGGAGATATGACTTGATTAATAAAGTACCTTAAGTATTTTCCTTTATTCTAAGATACTTCCTACAGGATAAATCTTTTTTAAGTTTATCTAAAATAAAATCAGAATAGTACTCCCAGAGAACTGCAGAATCAAAAGACTTTACATCAAAAATTACTTTAGGGACTGTGGAACAATGAATTTCTTTCTATGGCTCTTCTAGCTATGGTCTTTATAATTCCTACAAAAGACTATGTAAATGTGAGGTTTGTGGCCCACCAAGGGGATTGGATAGCTTGCTAATAATGTAAATAAGGTTCATGGCACCCTTGTGGGGGTTGGACCATGCAAATAAAGTGTATGGAACCCTAATATGGGGACTGGACAGTTTTGCCATCCACTAGACATAAAATGAGTCATCCCAGAGGCAGAAAGGGGGATCTCATTCCCATAAAGACAGAAGAAGAGCCAGGAGGAGAGTGCTTCTTTTGGACCTGAGATCCCAGTGCTGAAGAGGTGGCAGAGAGAAGGCAGCAGCAGAGGCAAGAGAACCAAGAGACCAGCACGAGACACAGCAGCAAGCTTGCTAGCCCACAGAACAAGAAAGCCGAGTGCCTTTAGGCAGAAGGCTTGCTGGCAGAGTGGGGTGCACCTATTGGCCAGGCTAACAGAACTTTGTAACACGTGCCCGAGCAGGTCAGAGATCAGGCTGAGAGGCTGAGGACCAAAGAAAGGCATGCCTGCAGGCATGGCTGAGGAGAGGCTATTCTGATTGAAGAATTGTATATCCTGAGCATTCTTGAATCTGAATTGTAACCTGTTACTTCCCTAATAAACCCCACAGTTGTGAGTACTGTCTGTGAGTTGTGTGTGGCCATTGCAATGAATTACCGAACACAGCAGAAAAGTATAGCAGGCCATGGGAGTGATGATTGGTGTCAGAATTAGTAAAAAGGTTAGAGGGTGATAGCATGTCTGACCTGTGCCCCACAGGAATCAGCCTTGGGCTTATTTTGCTGCTACTGATTCTGCCTCCCACTTGTGAAGTTAGAGAAGGTCAGAAGATGCTACCCTTGCCCCCCTCTTTGCAGGGACTATCAAGTCAAACCTCCCAATTAATACCTAAATCCCTTATGAAACATTTCTAAGAGTTTTTCAATATGTTCTGGAAGTCAGAACATTTCACACCTAATAACATAACCCAGTTACATTTATGAGCTATTGTAAAAGTTCATCCTCAAATGATGCTTAAATCTGCCTTCATTTAATTTCTGCCTATAGGTACAGTTCTGCTCCCTGTAACTACAAAATCATTAAATGAATAATTTTGTTTCTCTAACATAATTTGTATTTTCTCCCACAAATTTAATAAACAGCTGATTCTTGAACTCTATGGGTTTGAACTGCATAGGTCCACTTATATGTGGGTTCTTTTCAAGATAGGGATTTCGGAGAAATTCAAGAGCTAATAGACATCACATCAGGGAAATTAACAGAAGACAGCCAGATAGAAATGAGTGCTTCTGAACCAGTGTCAGACAATGAGGAAGAAGACATAAACTAAACTAAACTTCTGATGAACTTCAACTAAAGCAAATGGTGGAAGAAAGATTGGTACCAAACAGAAACAGTTTTAGAGAAATGAAAAAGTAAAAGTAAAAAAGTTAGACTGAAATTCCAAGGTATTTCTTTAAAGTTACACTGACTGGGTATGCCAGTGCCTGAGACATACAACCAATACCAAATCTTCCTCCTCAGCATATTCAAGAAGAAGACGATGAGATAAAGATTTTTATCATGATCCACTTCCACTTAATGAATAATAACCATCATGCCATACAGTTAATAAACTCACCTATCGTGCATGTATATGTGAGTGCCTTTGTGTGAATATCTAACAATGTACAGCAAGGACTGTGTTAATTGACTATTTTTGTTATCGGTAAGGCTTCCAATAAACAGTAGGCTATTAGCAGTTAAGTTTTGGGGGAGTCAGAAGTTATTCACAGATTTTTAACTATTGTAGGGGGTCAGCACCCTTTATGCCCACGTTGTTAAGGGGTCAACTGTACTTCTGTTCTCTGGAAATACAAAATATGAAGCTTATCACATCTAGTTTAGGAAGTAAAGAATTCCAAATGCTAACCTACCACCTAGCTCTCAGTTGTGAAATAAATTGCTAATAACACAATTTTTCTACTTGACTCCACTCTTGTTTTCAGTCTTAAATACCATATATTTTGCTCAAGAACTGGCAAATAAGAAGATAAATTTTTCATAGGAATTTATTGTTCATTATTTTCTACATGTTAGTCTTTTGTGAAAAAAATCCATATGTTTAAAAATCTTTAAACATTTAAAAAGCACTGTCAGGCATTATCACTTTAAATAACTAGTATTTTACCAACAAAGTTATGAGGATCTACATCACTGAAATTCTTTCCTTTTATTTTTTTTTAAATAACACTGATGAACGAGTGGAAGCAATTTCCCTTCTTTGTGAAGCCTATGAGTGTCAGTTGCACCTCCAATAAAAGTTCCATTGACAAATATTCTTGGAACCTGTCAAACAAACAATGACAGATTAGGTCTCACCCTAGTGTCAGAAGTAAAAACTAATTTCATATAACAGATGCTCACAGACTGGGTACTTTTATGAGCTAGGCAGCACACTAAACTCTTTCACAAATCCTCTCATTAAATTTTTACAACCATTGAGGTAGGTACTATTTTGGGCCCTATTTTGGAGGAAACTGAGAAACAGGAACATGCCCAAGATCACACTGATATAAATGGCAGAGCTGGAATTCAGATCCAGGACAACCTGACTGTAAAGCCCCTATTCCTAACCACTATGCTACATAATGTTGTTGTTAGTTGCCATCAAGTGGATTCTGACTCCTGGCAACCCCATGTACGCAACATAGACCTGCTCCACAGGGTTTTCATGGCTAAGACTTTTTGGAAGTCAATTGCCAGGCCTGTCTCACAAGGTGCCTCTGGGGAGATTCTAACTGCCAAACTTTTGGCCAGTAGTCAAGTCCTTAACCAGCTACACCACCCAGGGGCTCCTATGCCATATAACACATAAAATATTCTCTATGTGATTCTTTCCTATATTTGTTTTACTAAGAGGGAAGTGCACATTGTAAACTTCTATGCACACATAAGCAAGAAGGAAAATAGCAGCATTGGATGTTTCTGATTATGCATATTATGGAAAAATTTACCAAAAAAAAAGCTAAAAATATGGAGCACTAAAGCATTCTTTTTAACAGTAATTGAGGACTGACTCTAGTCTATAGTGTCCAAATAAAAGAAGAAAGTGTATTTTCTTCTTGAGAGAAGTTCCAAGAGGCCCTTAAAGAATCATAGACAAGTGTTCATGATACCATTACCTCACTCTTTCAGCTAAAACACAAACACAGTGAGAATAACTATAAAATGAACTAATTCTGTTATTTCCTATGCTAAGAATCTGGTTACCAGATCTGAGTTTTCTTGGTCAATATAAACTCCTCAGAGAATGCTTAGCTCACTCTTCCTAACACGAGTAGTAAGGTTCAGGATGTCCATGTCCACCTATTTTGGCGAAACAGTACCACAGAAGATATACTCACAGTTCTTTCACCAGTCATTTTAAAAAGAGCATCTTGAAATTGGTTTCCATATTCAAGCATGTCCAACTCCACTACTTCATAGTTAATGTTTATGTCTTGGAAAAGCTTTTTTGCCATTGTACAGTACGAACAAGATGTTTTTGAGAAAATCACCACACAATTTTCTGATATTGTTTCCTGAAAGAAATAAAACAAAACAAAATCACTTTAATTCTAGGCATCACATTTTGAAAGGAAATAGTATGATCCAGTGGGAAGGGTGAGTTTGTTAAGTCTGAGGGTTCAGAGCTGAAACTGAAGTCTCTATCTCTATTTTTCATCCCAAATATAATTAAGGATAATATTCATCAGAAAGAAATGGAAATAACTTATAAGCTAAAAAGGAAGAAAAGCATGTATAAAAGACATTCTCTGAGGCAGAATTAACTGAGTATTGGCGGTGAAAGAAAAAAACAATAGAACACAGTAATACGTGGTATTCCTGAAGGACCATTTATGGAGTACCTATTGCATGCTAGGCCCTTGGGCAGTGCAAACAGTTTACACTTGTCTACTAGCCTAAAGGTTGTTGATTTGAACCCATCCAGTGGTGTCATGAAAGAAAAGCGTGGAGATCTGCTTCCATAAAGATTACAGCAAAGAAAACTCTATGGCGCAGTTCTACTCTGTAGCACATGAGGTCACCATAAGTCACAGTTAACTTGATGTCAACAGGTTTGTTTTTTGGTTTATTGAATGCTAGGTTGTATGTTGGAGAAAATGGTGGTAAATAGCTGCCCAGGCCAGATCAGACAGTATCTCTGGTCAAAGGCACTTTGCCTGGTGTAAGCTGTGGAATTGAGAAAGGTATGATGAAAAGGAGTATCCAACCTCATACTTCTGACTTAGAGAGAGTAAAGACTCCATTAAGAGTAAAGCATATAATTTTTTTTTTTTTTTAAATCTTTTTATATTGTTCTCAAAGGGCAGTGCTGGGAAGCCAGACAACTTTCAATAACCTATTCCAGAAGAGATAACCTCATCCCTCATTTTTTCAAATTGGATTTGAAATGGTAATAAACCA
>NW_006921913.1:1899604-1913968 GCF_000298275.1 Orycteropus afer afer
TTCCAGACCTGAAGGGCAGCTAGGGGCCACAGTCTCAGTGGTTCCACCAGGCTCTATTGGACCAGCAAACCTGGTCCCCACCTTCTTTTTTTTTTAAAGCATATAAATTTTGATCACCAAAATGATCTAGGATTTTTCACATGAATTATTTTGACAACAGATTTTAAATGCATATATTAATTCAGTTATTCATTTGCTAAACTACTGAAATGCCAAGTTTGGATATTGTGTGAGCATATTAACTGCACATGACACAATTCTCCCACAGATGACAATTTTTTCCTAGTCTTCCACATCACTCACTTGGATCTGGTTCACAGGAGCAGTTGCTGACTTCCCCCAAGATGACGATGTGCTACTCCCCATCCTAAAAGGAATTAAAAAGGGTGGTGCAGTATAATAAATGTTAAAGATATAGTCACAAGCTCTGTTTGAAGAAAATTATTAGGTTTTTGCATATTAATGCAAATATTTATACATCCAAACTTTTGAAATAGAAAAAAACTGTACTTGTTATCAGTATATGTTATCTGCTGACAAAGTATTTGTTTACTAAAACAAAAAGGGCCTGTATGCTTATCTAACCAGCCTCTTAATTATTTGATAAAAACAACTGTTTGCTGTGTTTAAAGCCTAACACATTTCTATACTTGACCAATGAATTTCAAATATTATGTCTTATATTGACTGGTCATATGTCCTGATCTTTGGTTAGGAAAAAAATAGTTTCCCTACTCTTATTAAAACAGCCAAAACTCCATAACACTCTCTAAAGCAAGAAGTTTACGAAGACTCAAAGATTTTAAGAGAACTAAGGTATCTGAAAGGAGCCTGGGTGGTATGAGTGGTTTGCAATCAGCTGCTAACAGAAAGGTTGGCGCTTTAAACTCACTCAGTGGCTCCTCCATGAAAGAAAAGAGTAATCTGCTCCAGTAAAGATTGTTGTTGTTATGTGCCGTCGAGTCAAACCCGACTCATAGTGACCCCTCCTTGGGTTTCTGAGGCAGTATCACTACGGAAGTAGGATTGCCCAACCTTCCTTCCGAGGAGTGCTGGTGGGTTTGAACCGCCAGCCATCTGGTTAGCAGGCAAGTGTCTTAGCCACTATGCTACCAGAGCTCCTCAGTAAAGATTACAGCCAAGAAAACTCTACGGAGCAGTTCTCCTGTGAAATATAGCAGGTCGCCATGAGTCAGGGGCTGACTGGAAGGCAACTAACAACAAAATGGTATCTGTATATCAATGGTAATAGGAAAATATCCACTGAAAAGCTGACCAATTCAACAACATCAAATCTCTCTGCTTACCTCTAGAACATTTCTTCATCCACTTCATCTTTCTTGGTCAGCCAATCCCTAAAACACTGTTGGAATAATATCCAACATCATGATGCAAACTAACTGCAGATCAAAATTGTAAATCTTGTAAAATAAATTTCTAAGGATAAAGCAAGATTAAGAATTGATGCTTCATATATTTAAAAACTTGTTCTTTATGATTATATTGCAAACATCAAATTTTGATAGAAAAATTTCTCTAATACTTCAATTGTCTGTTGTTGTTGTTGTTACGTGCCGTCGAGTCAAACCCGACTCATAGCGACCCCTCCTTGGGTTTCCGAGGCAGTATCACTACGGAAGTAGGATTGCCCAACCTTCCTTCCGAGGAGTGGTTGGTGGGTTTGAACCACCAGCCGTCTGGTTAGCAGGCAAGTGTCTTAGCCACTATGCTACCAGAGCTCCCAACAATTGATTGTTAGTGTATTTAAAATTTAAATATTGTTAAATATAAGATAAAGTAAATGATTTTGCATGGCTTTTTTTCCCCCTGTACAGCATGAAAATTTAGTCCTGTTTTAAATCCACTCTGAATGGCCTGTTCCAGTCCACATCATCCTTGGATGAAGAGCATCTGCTCTATATAGTGACACTTGCACACTTAGAATAAGGACGCTATAACAAAGGCCACCTTCAGGAATAACAAAGAGGAATCAGAAAGGGAGATGGGAACTGCAACCAACAGAAAACATCATAACATTTCTTCAACTCCCCAATGTTTACAACCTTTATTATCCCTTATTTCCCAATAGATAAGGAAAAAAAAAAGGCCTGTGTGCTTATCTTAGGAAGAGGCTACCAGCAGAGAACTAAGGAAACTGCAGCCAACTTGGGAGGAGTAAAAGATGTAGCTTTAAGGGAAAGCAGGCAGCATTTCTGAAGACTATGTTGTTGTTATATGCCGTCGAGTCGGACCGACTCATAGCGACCCCTCCTTGGGTTTCCGAGGCAGTATCTATCACTACGGAAGTAGATTGCCCCATCTTCCTTCCGAGGAGTGGCTGGTGGGTTTGAACCACCAGCCTTCTGGTTAGCAGAACGAAAAGGAGGCTAGGAGATGGTGGCCTGATTTAAGAGGCCTTGGTGGAATAAGTCAGCCATCTGTTTGGTTTTTCAACTAAGAAAACATGTCATTCCTTTTCATCTCAAGTCCAGCATTTAATTGTCATCTCCAAACCAACTACTACAGCATTTTTACTGAAACAACAGATCCAGCAAAATTTCTCTAAGAGACTGTTTCCTTAGATGGTAAGGGTGCATTTTTAAGTATCACCCACTTACCTGACAATGAAAAAAAAATAAAATTTCTGGAAGGCACCCTACCCTTCTGTTTCTAGCTAAGATTGGTAAATGTTATCTATTAAAGAAAGGGCATCCAACAAAGAAGTACCCGCACAATAAGCATTTCACTTCAACATGGATGGAGCACGCATACTCATGCCTCTCTTCCTACATGCTAAGTAGAACAGCTTTATATAACCTAGCGGCACAGAACAGAATAACACAACCTGGCCTAAGGCATCTGACTGTTAACCAGAAGGTAGGTGGTTCAAACCTACCAGCCACTCCGCAGAAGCAAGACAGGACAATCTACTTCCATAAAGATTTACCACCTCGGAAACCCAATAGGGGTTGCTATGAGCACTCGAGGGCAGTGGGTTTTGGCTTCAAGAAACTCACTCACTGCTTTGGAGTCTACTCTGACTCATAGCTTCCCCTACTTGGGTTTCTGAAGCAGTATCTCTACAGAGGCAGATTGCCCAGTCTGCCTTCCAAGGAGTACTTGGTGGGTTTGAACCACCAATCTTCTGGTTAGCAGTCAAATGCTTTAGGCACAACGCTACAAGAGCTCCTTAGAGAAAGCACTATAGTTCCTATATTCAAAGGCATGCATTTAGAAGAGCGAATGTCTTCACTTCTTATGGTAGGACTGCCAGATTGAGAATTCTTAGGGGTTTGCACCAGGAATTTCTCATGAATGGCGGAAAAATCGTTTAGCTCGTGTGTACCATGTAATATTTGGGGCATATTTCGACTAAATGGTTATTTGCTGTTTATCTGAAATCCTAATTTAACTGGGTGCCCCGTGTTTTATCTGGCAACCAACAGTAGGGTTCAAGCGAACATGACTCAAGAACTTTCAACCCAAGAATCAGGGATCTAAAGTCAACACCACGACTTGGGCACCCCCGGCCCCACTGCCGGCAGCAACCACGCTCTCCCCACGCTTCTGGGACCTTACCGAAACGCCGCCAGGAAACAGGGGCAGCCGCTGCCGCTCTCCGAGGGCCTCCGCCTAGAACCCAGGGCCTACCAAACGCCGGCGGAGAACTCTCCCACCCACCGCGCCATGACCCCGGCGAGGGCTCCATACCAAGACTGCCCAGACCTGCCCGCCGTGCCCCGTACCCAGAGGCCGCAGCTCCCTCCGTCCCGCTGAGTCCTCCAGCTGAGCTGCTCCCGCTCCTGGCGAGCCGCGTTCCCACCAGAGCTGCACGGCGCCACGACATAGCCAGATAGCTAAGAGCGCAGTGAGCAGAGGAGCCCAGGGCCAAGGCCCGGCAGAGCCCGCCTCTGTCGGCTCACCACGCCCCGCGCGCCCTGCAGGCCCTGCCCTAGCCTTTCAGGCTGCCAGCGCCACCACGGGTTTCATCCGCGCGGTCGCTCATCCTCCCTCTCCCGCCAGCCTGGTCGCTGCTCGTCCGCAGCAGAGTCCGGCTAGCCCTGCCTACGTGTGTACATCCGTCGGGGCTTCCTTCGGCTCACCTACAGGTCTCCAGGGTTCATCCAAGCTCTGCATCTGTTCATTTAGGGTCAGGGAGCTCATAAAGGCTCTCAAACATGTGAAAAAAATGCGCGGGGATAGTGGCCAAGATTTTAGAGAAACGGAAGAGAAAAATAATGACCGTCCACAAGAAGATCAAAATGGATTTATAGCTGGAAGTATTTATAGCGTCATCACAGCTTCTTGTCAGACAGGTTTCTCTGTTGGTGAATAAGAACGTAAATATCTCACCTTAAAATTAGGTCATTGATCGAGAGCCCATATGAATCGCGCGAAGATATATATATATATATATAATATATATTTGTAATATATATATATTTCAGAGATTTGAAAAGTAATGCAATATAGAACCTTGTTTCCAAAGAAAACAATACTAAGTTTTCAGAAATGAAGCTGAAATTAGAAAATAAAACTTAAAATATAGCCCCAAAATATGTCGCCAGCCTTTGAAAATGGGTGAATGCTGCTAATAACATTTTCTAAGCCACACAGTAATGGTAATAATAGCCCTTTGTGCGTTGCTATGTAAAGTTAGGTGGGGCAGCATTTACTGAAAAGGACATTGAAATCGATTGGTTCAAAACAGAAGGCTAAATGGTGTGTATAAAATTCTACACAGTGATGAGAACAATTCAGACTTTTTTTTTTGATCTTTCATGCTCAACTAGCTAAATTTAAGACTCATGTAGCCAAGGGACAAAATGAGAACTGTTTGTGGTAGTTGTTTTTCGTACTTTCAAGCAGTGTATGTTTCATTACTTTATAAAAGGATGAAAATTAGTTTAAAGAAAAAAAATTAATATGAAGTTATTCATAAATCCAGAAATAACTATTAATATTTAAAGTAGGTTATCTATTTGGGTTTCTTAAGTTTTATTTTTTATTTTTACCTTTTGGCTGTTGTGAATAATGCTGCAATGAGCATTGTGTACACATACCTCTTTGTACTTCTGCTTTCAGTCCTTTTGGGTACATACCAACAAGTTGAATTTCTTGATCATATAATAATTCTGTCTTCAACTTTCTGAGGAACTGACACACTCTTCTACAGCACCTGCATTATTTAACAATCTCACCAGTAATGTAAGAAAGTCCCAATTTCTCTAACATTGTCACCAACACATTTTTTATTTTTGTTTTTTCATTTTTTCTCATAATAGCCATCATAATAGGGATGTATTTAAGAAATTTTACTGCTTTATCTTTGTTTTGAATTATAATTTTACCTGGTTATCTCAAATTGTTTTACAAAATATGACCATTATGAGGTGAAACAGTCGTGTTAGAATTAAATTTTAATACAGTGTTTGTGACCCATAGTAAGCAAATAATTATTGGACACATTTTTTAAAAAGGGATCCCAAAATGCATATACTTCAGGCAAAATTAAGCCTAATATATTCATAATTTTCAATTTCTTTGTGCTTCATGTGGCATTGTAATGATGACAATAGCACAATAAGTACAGTGGCTAAACAACTAGATAACAAGAATACTGACATAATGTGAAGAATTTAACAAATGTCACTGATCATTATGGCTGGAAACTGTAAAATGATATTGTGTTTTGCTAGGAATTTTGTCTCCAAAAAAAGAAAAAAAGAAGTATGCTGGCTGTTCCTTTTACATGTATTCTGTGAACCAAATGGGGGAAGGCCATATAGGTAGAACCTTATAATGTCAGTAATTCTTTTTTTTTCCCCTACAACTCAACATGGTCATGAGAAGAGTTCAAAAAAGGTGTCCATTAAACAATCCAACTTGACGACGATGAGTTTTGGTTTTAGAACTTTTTTAAAAGCTAAGTTTTCTGTTTGTTAAATTATCTATTAAAGGTTACATGATTTGTTTGGCACTAGGAGCAGGTTTATTCCCAAAAGAAGGTAGAAAGCAGCTAAAGTCAGTAAATTATGGGATCTTCTAATTAAATCAAATCATCTGTATCTTTTGGAAAGAGATGATGGAGAAGCTCAATATCATCAGTCACAATAAGGCCAAAGGCCAATATGGAACAGATCATCAGTTGTTCATATGCAAGTTCAAGTTAAAGCTGAAGATAATTAAAACAAATCCAAGAGAGCCAAAGTATGACCTTGAGTCTATCCCACCTGAATTTAGAGACCATCTCAAGAATAGATTTGATGTATTGAACAGTAAGGACTGAAGACCAGACAAGCTGTGGGATGACATCAAGGACATACAGGAAGAAAGCAAAAGGTCATTAAAAAGACAGGAAATTAAAAAAAAAAAAAAAATGGATGTCAGAAGAGACTCTGAAACTTGCTCTTGAACATAGAGTAGCTAAACCAAATAGAAGAAATGAGAGGAGCTGAAAAGATATCCAAGGGCAGTTTGAGAAGACAAGTATTACAATGAAATGTGCAAAGACCTGGAATTGGAAAATCAAAGAGAAGAACACACTCAGCATTTCTCAAGCTGAAAGAAGAAAAAATTCAAGCCTCAAACTGTAATATTAAAGGATTCTACAGGCAAAATATTGAACAACGCAAGAAGCATCAAAAGAAGATGGAACGAATACAACAGAATCACTCTACCAAAAATACTGGTACATATTCAGCCGTTTCAAGAGGTAGCATGTGATCAAGAACCAATGGTACTGAAGGGAGAAATCCAAGATGCACTGAAGGCATTGGCAAAAAACAAGGTCCAGGGACTCATGGGATGCTAATGGAGATGTTTCAACTAATGGATACAATGCTGAAAATGTTCACTCATCTGTGCCAAGAAATTTGGAAGACAGCTAGCTACCTGGCCAACCAACTGAAAGAGATCCATTTTTATCCTCATTCCAAAGAAAGTTGATCCAGCTGACTGCAGAAGTTATCAAACAATATCATTAATATCACAGTCAAGTAAAATTTTACTGAAGATAATTCAAAAACAGTTGCAGCAGTACGTCAACAGGGAGCTGCTAGAAATGCAAGGCAGATTCAGTAGATGACGTGGAATGAGGGATATTGCTGCTGATGTCAGATGAATTGTGGCTGAAAGCAAAGAATACCAGAAAAATGTTTACCTGTGTTTTATTGACTATGTAAAAGCGTTCGACTGTATGTGTCATAACAAATTATGTATGGATAACATTGTGAAGAATGGAAATTCCAGAACACTTAATTGTGCTCATGTGGAACCTATACATAGAACAGGAGACAGTTGTTCAGAACAAGGGAATATTGGGTGGTTTAAAATCAGGAAAGGTGTGTGTCAGAGTTGTATCCTTTCAACATACTTATTTAATCTGTATGCTCAGCAAATAATCTGAGAAACTGGACGATACGAAGAAGAACGTGGCATCAGGATTAGAGGGAGACTCATAACGACCTGCAATATGCAGATGGCACAACCTTGCTGCCTGAAAGTGAAGAGGACTTGAAGCACTTACTGATGAGGATCAAAGACTACTGTCTTTAATATGGATTACATCTCAACATAAAGAAAACAAAAATTCTCACAACTGGACCAATAAACAACATGGAGAAAAGATTGAAGTTGTCAAGATTTTATTTTACTTGGATCCACAACCAATGCCCATGGAAATCAAGAAATCAAGCAATGTTTTGCATTGGGCAAATCTGCTGCGAAAGACCTCATTAAGGTGTTGAGGAGCAAAGATGTCACTCTGAGGACTAAGTGCCTGATCCAAGCTATGGTATTTTCAGTCGTCTCATATGCATATGAAAGGTGGACAGTGAATAAGGAAGACTGAAGAACTGATGCATTTGAATTGTGCTGTTGGTGAAGAATGTTGAGTGCTCCATGGACTGCCAGAAGAATGAACTATTCTGTCTTGGAAGTACAGCTGGAATTATCCTTAGAAATGAGAATGGCCAGATTTCATCTCTCATACTTTGGTCATGTTTTCAGAAAGGACCAGTCCATGGATATCATGGAAGGATATCATGCTTGGTAAAGTAGAGGGTCAGTGAAAAAGGGGGAAGACCTGCAATAAGATGGACTGACACCGTGGCTCACTATAGCAATTGTGAGGGTGGCACAGGACCTGGCCTTGTTTCGTTCTGTTGTACATAGAGTTGCTATGAGCTGGAACCAACTTGCCAGGACCTAACAACATCAACAATAAAGATACCTTAAAGAAGAGCATGATTGTTAGCGCTAAAGGGTCAGCTATTGTATAAATATCCTAAGCTGTCATAATTAATTACTATAAACTTTGTGGCTTAAAAAAAAAAAAATTATTCTCAGTTTTGGAAGCCAGAAATCTGAAAGGTGTCAGGGCTAAGCTCCCTCTTGGAAGTTTAGGAAATAATTAACTTCATTCCTCTTTCAGCTTTTGGTGGCTCCAGATGTTCCTTGAATTATGCCTCCGTCTTTACATCACCTTCTCTGTGTGTCTGTTCTTCTCTGTGTGTCTCTCATAAGGACACATGTCTTTGGATTCAGGACCTGTCCGGATAATCTAGGATGATGTCATCTCAATATCCTTATCAGCAAAGACCTTCTTTTCCAAATGAGGTCACGCTCACAATTTCCAGGGATTCTACGTGGATATCTTTTGAAGGACGTTTCTCAATTTAACACAGCTATGTAACCCCAAATGATAAGAGAAAATCTGGTATTTCACTAAAGTCTTAGGTATTTTGTTTAAATTATGTAATTTTTGCATTATGCTCATATTTTGTCTTTGTTTTACTTTATTCATCATCTACGAGGTTATTCACTGGTATAAGATACCATAGTGAGCCAAAAAGACATAGTTCCTGCCCATAAGAGTTTACGTTCCCCCCTCGCCCCAATTCTTTGGACAGTGTGTTAAATTCAAGGTTCACTGAGATGCATCATCTTTTTACTGGTGACATAACTGTTAAATATCCCAGTTTGAAAGCTACCTGTGCCCCAAATGTTTTAAACTGAACAATGTGTCCCAAACCAAACTCACTGCCGTCAAATCAGATCTGACTCATAGCGACCCCTTCTTGGGTTTCCAAGGCCGTATCACTACAGAAGTAGATTGCCCAACCTTCCTTCTGAGGAGTGGCTGGTGGATTTGAATCACCAGCCTTCTGGTTACCAGTCAAATGCCTTAGCCACTACATCACCAGAGCTCCCAGATATATGGCAGTTGTAAAACCAGATTCATTGTGAAGAATGGAAATTCCAGAACACTTAATTGTGCTTATGTTTCTTTATAAACTTTTTGTCATAATACAGTTCCTCATTTCACAAGTACACAAAAATACAGCACATTATTATTTCATAAAAGAAACAGGAAAACTTGAGAAGAGCCCATCTAGTGTTTTAGTGCAGTGGAGGTCTCGGATATTTTTTGGAATTCTCATTCTTAAGAAGGCCTATATAGTTCAGGGTCCTAATTCAAGGATAAAATGAATGTCTACCAACATAATATCTACCAACATAATAAGAAAAGAAAATATTATATAAGGATTTATTCAGGATTTTTAAGTGCCCAAATGAGAAACATTTAAATTCTCTGAATCCTGAGAATAGAGAAAAGAAAAACAGTGTTTTATATCTACATGGATGAATTGGAAGCAATATATTCTTGAACTAAGTATGCCCTGGGTATATTTATGAAGGATATTAATGAAAGACACATTATGGATTAGGGGAACTGGTATTAGAGAATGTGATAAACTGAATTAATTAGCAACTAGGATACTTTAAATAAAACATTTATTTAAAAAGGTTTATCTTCTACTAAGCAATTGTTTATATATCATTTCTATATTCATAAAAGGTTTTTTTTTTTTTTTTTTTTTTTTTTTTTTTAACATCTCTGGGTCAATAGCCGTGGAATGACAAGACCAGAAAAATATGTTTTCTTCAAATTGTGAGCAAATTGCTTTTTTAAAGGTCCCTTTTATAAGCCTTGAACTTGACAAATTAATAACTCAGAGTGCCATCTGGTGTTGAACAAACATCATTTTGTAATAGATTTGTTTCCTAACCTTTGCATTTTGATGTTCTGTCTTTTCTCTGTATCTCTACAGGGGTCAATGTTACTTTCCCATCCTATTTTCTTTTGTCATGAACAGGCAAAACTTGTGATTTTATTCTTACTTTTTTTTTTCTTATAAATTCAAAGGAAGAGAATGAATGAGAAGGCTAGTTTTACAACTTTACTGATGAATATAATCACAGTTAATACTAAAACTTCACTTAATAGTATGGGAAATTTTAACTGTTGTTGCAGAAATTAAACATGTGGTGTGTTACAAAATTAGCAGACACATAGTTAGTATAAATAAATTAGTATCTATAATTTAGTAACATTATTTGGTTAAGACTGAAGACAGAGATATTTCGGAGGGGGAAGTAAAAGGTATAGGCGTTCTTATTCTATGTAATGAACAACTCTTTTTTTTTTTTTTCCCAATTGTGATTTGGGTGAAAGTTTACAGAACAAATTCAATTTCTATACAGCAGTCACATACACTTTGTCTCATGACATTGACTACAATTTACCCCAATGCAACAGCTCCCCTCCCACTTCCTCCTCATAGTTAACCTCTTCCCTGTGTCCATCCCTCCATTCACTCCTGCCCCCTGAGCTGCCTCCCTGTGCATACACAGCCCTTCTATTCTCCCATGATTGTTCTCTCCAAGGAGCGTATCTACCTAGTGTAAATGTTAAATTCCAGACCCGAAGGGCACCTAGGGGCCGTAGTCTCAGTGATTCTACCAGGCTCTGTCAGACCAGTAAACCTGGTCCCTTTTTATTTTTTTCCCCCAAATGATGAGTTTTGTTCCACATTGTTCTTCAACTCTGTCCAGGATCTCCTACATAGATCCCCCTCCAAGTGGTTGACAGTGGTAGCCGGGCACCATCTAGTTCTTCTAGTCTCATAGTCATATAGGCTGAGGACAACATGGTATACCAGTCGCTTGGACTAATTGTTTCCATGAATCTTTGGTTTTCTTCATTCTTCTTTGCTCTGGATGAGGAGAGACCCATCGTTGCATCTAGATGGCTGCTTGCAAGCTTTTAAGATCTCAGTCACTACTCACCAAAGTATGAGGTAGAACAGTGTTTTGTGTAGTATGTTATGCCAATTGAGCTTGATGTCCCCTGTGTCTTTGGTCCTGAGCCCACAGGTGGAATGAACAACTCTTTATGATGTAATGATTGATACAATTATGTAAGAGAACAATGTAATAGGAGTGCACCTAATCAAATGCCCTTAAACCTAATAGAATTCTCCTTTAATCTCAGGCCTTCCCAATCAATTTATGTAAAATAACAACATCTTTACCTTGCTGTCTTTCTCCTGGGCATTTATCAGCAGCTGACTTTGTATGTACCAAAAGCCTAACCTGTTGCCTTCAAATTGATTCTGACACATAATGATACCATGTGTTAACAGAGTAGAACAGCTGTATGGGGTTTTCATGGTTATAATCTTTATGGAAGGAGATTGCCAGGGTTTTTTTCCAATGAGTGGATCCAAACCACCACCCTTTAGGTTAGTAGTTGAGCACAAATCATTTGTACTGCCCAAGGGCCTTTACTTTGTACCTGTGTGTGTGTGTGTGTGTGTGTTTATATAGGTTTCCCTCTCCTCAGCTGAAGGTTGAGTGCTCCTATGAAATCTTTTGTAAGCTCAAATGGCATGATGTGAAGAAGCAATTACCATTAATTTATATGGGAAGGAAATTTTGAGCATTCTCAGACCCAAAAAATAACCTACCAAATCATACCAAATAACACATAAAACCTAAAATAAAGCTAACATACAGCATTCGTAGGCAGAGTTCAAAGCTATGGCGGCTTGATGATGAGATGCTCATTGTAGGAGGTTGGCAATATCACTGTTGAGGGTAGCAGCCCATGCTGCCTCTTTAACGGCTTGCTGGGCAACAAACTTTGAACATTAGTTTGGCTGTTCATCTTCTTTCCTAAAACCATAAATCCTCTTCAAATTTATTTTGGTTAGCAAAAACAGACACTAACGTAGGTCTTTCATAAAAGTGAAGTGGCTTAAAGCAAACTTTGGAAAAGTGTTGGGGGGGAACGGTGTGTGTTTATTATTTAATTGTCTCTTTCCCACAGAGAATAAGAGCACCAAATGACGGGGACTTTATTTTGTTCCATTCTGTACCCACACAAATTTACTTAAGAAAATAGCATATTTTTCACTATTATTGCAAAAAATAAAAATTTATGCATTTTAAATTTTAAGAAATAGTATTAAATGTAGAATAAGTTCATATTAGAAATTCAATAGCAAAATAAAAGGCATTAGAACTAAAGTTTTTAAGAAGGAAGGAGCTATAATGATCTTTTGCATACCACATACAAAATCAGCTAACCTAAAATTTAGTGATTGCTTGGTGGTTAAGACATTTGGCTGCTAACCAACCCTCAGGGTTTGAACCTGTCAGGGACTCCACAGACGAAGATGAGGTAGTGCTGCTTCCCTAAGGGTTTAAAGCCTTGGGAACCCAAAAGGGGTCACTATGAATCAGAGTTGACTTGATGGCAGTGAGTTACAATACAAATATGGGAGAAAACAAGGTAATAGGAAGATATCTGGCCCACTCCCTTGAATCTTCCTTTCCAACTTTTTTTTTTAAAAAAAAACCTAATTAAAGAGCTCTGGTAGCATAGTGGCTAAGACACTTGCCTGCTAACCAGACGACTGGCGGTTCAAACCCACCAGCCACTCCTTGGAAGGAAGGTTGGGCAATCCTACTTCCGTAGTAATACTGCCTTGGAAACCCAAAGAGGGGTTCCTATGAGTCAGGTTTGACTCGACAGCACATAACAACAACAACAACAAAAAATTAAAGAGCTTATCAAAGAGCATTTTTTGATAATATTATACAAAATCGCTAACATATCCTACAGTCCCTATACCTCTCCCTGATTTATTTTCCTTCAGAGCATTTATCACCTCTTGACATTACATGTACATTTGTATTTATACTTAGTGTCATATTTTCCCTCAAAGAATGTAAGATCTATGAAGGCAGGGGCCTCAGCAATTTGGTTCACTACCAGATTCCTAGAACTGGGCCTAGCATGGTGTAGATACTCTATAAATACTTGGTAAAATGCATTAATTATTTTATTGCATTTTAGTATCAAACCTATTCCCCTCAAGTTGATTCTGACCCATAGTGACCTTATAGGACATAGTAGAACCACCCCAGAATAGTTTCCAAGGCTGTAAATCTGTACAGAAACAGACTGCCACATCTTTTTTTTTTTTTTTTTTCACTGAGCATCTGGTAGATTGGAATCATGGACCAAGCACTTCAGTTAGCAGCCAAGTGCTTCAACCACTGTGACACCAGAGGCCAAATTTTAGTACAGGATATACTATTTTAATCTAGCAGTTATTAAAGCAAATAAATTCATAGCTTTTTTTTGGAAAATAATATAGCTTTTATTGTAGTATGTTATATGGTATAATTATATCATTATTATTAACCTAATATTTCAGTTCTATTTCTAATTCCTTGGAAGGAAGGTTGGGCAATCTACTTCCATAGTGATACTGCCTCAGAAACCCAAGAAGGGGTTGCTATGAGTCGGGCCCAACTCCATGGCAAATGACAACAACAACAGTTCTAATTCGAGAGCCCTAGTGGTGTAATGGTTAAGTGCTTAATTGCTTACCCAAAAGGTTGTTGTGGTTGTGGTTGTTGGTTGTGGTTGTTGTGGTTATGTGCCATCGAGTTGGCCCCGACTCATAGCGACCCCTCCTCGGGTTTCTGAGGCAGTATCACTACAAAAGTAGATTGCCCAACCTTCCTTCTGAGGAGTGGCTGGTGGATTTGAACCACCAGCCTTCTGGTTAGCAGTCAAGGGCCTTAGGCACTATGCTACCAGAAGTAGGCAGTTGAAACCCACCAAAGGCTGTGTAGGAGAAAAGACCTGGCAATCTGTTCCCATAAAGATTATAGCCTAGGAAACCCTAGGTGGCAGTTCTACTCTGTCCTATAGAGTTGCTATGAATTGAAATAAACTCAACACAACAACAAATTTCTAATTCATAAGTCATAGAAGTATTTGATTTTAGCATTTCAGAAAAGAAAATCATTTTAGAATTTTCTTCTCCAAAGTGGATTCTCTAACCCTTCCTATTTCAGAATGTGCAAAGTAACAATTTTAAATGTCATTAGTAGCTGTCTGATCTCTTTTTGGGAGCTCTGGTAGCATAGTGCCTAAGGCACTTGACTGCTAACCAGAAGGCTGGCAGTTCAAACCCACCAGCCACTCCTCGGAAGGAAGAT
>NW_006921913.1:1917303-1964121 GCF_000298275.1 Orycteropus afer afer
GCAGGAGAGTATGGAGGGATGGACACTGGGAAGAGGTAACTATGGGGAGGAAGTGGGAGGGGAGCTGTTGCATCGTGGTAAACTGTGGTCAATGACATGAGACAAAGTATATGTAAACTGCTGTATGGAAAGTGAATTTGCTCTGTAAATCTTCACCCAAATCACAATAAAAGAAAAAAAAGAAAGAAATTCATTGTGTTTTTATTCTGTTTCCCCCAATAATTTCATTTAAACAGAGTGAACCTAAAAAAACTTTTTAAAACAGTTGTAAAATAATATAGTTTAATTCAAACACAAAGACCCTAAACTCAAAAAGTAATTGCCCATTGTGGGAATAAATCAAGACTAGCCAAATGAGAACAAACAGATGCTATTTATTCAGAGCTTGTTATTGGGAGGAACTCAGCCACCATAACTTTGTATTTGGCAGAGACTCAAACGCAGAAAGGGAAGTGGGAATGCTTTATCATGAAAAAAAAGGAAGATTTCAGGTATGCTCTGATTGGAGGGTGTCCTCAGAGGAAGCTGGAAGTGGGCTAAATAGAAGCAAGGCATTTTATGTGATTGGTTTGGGGAGCATATTTGGCTTTCACTGGTTGGTCCTAAATTGAAACTAGGGGTAAAAAAAAAAAAAAGAAAGCTGGCAGTCAGTGATTAAATTGTGATAATTCCAGAGGTTGTGGCTTGACTTCCCTGGCTGATTGCTGCTGAGGTTGTCAGCACAGTTCTATTGTCATATGTAGTCTAGCCATGATCCGTTTGTATATTCAGTCTCTCACTACTAAATGATGGGATTCCACAAATAATTAAACTTTATTTCTTGCATTCCATAAATTTTAAGTACCCACTATGTGTCAGGTACTTTGATGAATTTTGACACATTCATGGAATTTTTGATACATTCATACACTTTGATACATTCATGAAATCTAAAAGACATGAAAGGGAATCTAGAATTAATTTGAGGATTAGGAAAGGCATACCAAAGGAAGTCATTTCTAACCTCAGTTTTTAATAAGTAAGAGTTAGGAAACAAGGTGGGGGTGGGGCAGAAGGGAAGAGGGCTCTAGGTAGAGAAGAGCACAAAAGGTATTGGTACTTCCTATACAGAATAGCTTTGATACAATCTGATTTGAAATTTATTCTAATATGTAGTTTAAAAGCACAAGCATGACTAAGCTCTATATTTTTATATTAAAAAATCTATGTGGAAAAAGAGCAAAACAAACCAATAAATCTGATTATGTCATATGTCTTACTACCCCCCCCCCCCTTTTATTTGCTTGGTTTGGAAAAGGCTCTTCATTAAGCAGTGTTTTTGGTGTGGGATTTTGTATTGAATCGGCCTTGCTGCTGCTTCCACTTGTAAATCCAACACCTCTTATGTTGTACTAGTCACCAACCAGATAAAGATGAGACCACTTCTTCCCTACCTCTGTCTGAACATATCCCTGATAATTCTTGGAGCATCTTAGAACAAATATCAACAGAGATAAAATTCATGCTAGGAGAAGCATGTTGTGTGTGTATTTTCCAAACTAAACTCAGTTCTGAAAAAAATAACTGACTGGGTAAAAAAAAAAGAAACTCACTGTCATCAAATCAATTCTAACTCAGAGCAACCTCCATTGAGTTCCCAAGACTGTAAATCTTTATGGAAATAGATTGCCTCATCTTCTTCCTATGGAGTGACTGATGGGTTTGAACCAGCCACTGTCCGGTTAGTAGCCAAATACCTTAACTACTACTCCACCAGAACTCCTTATCTGACTGTGTAGGAGCCTCAGAAACCTAGGTGCTTGGCATAAGGAAAGGCTTCTGCTCAGGATGTAGTCTGGACTCCATTTTGTTGTTGTTGTTCATTCTGAGCTAATTCTCAAAAGTCAGCTAGCTGGAATGCTTCGAAAGCCTGTGGACTCCCCTTCCCTCCCCTCTCTTCCTCTCACAGCATGCTCCCAGGAAGACTACTTACTCAGACTAGCTCCCAAATATCCACAGATTAACAAGATGATTAACTCAAATTTTATGATTAACACAATAATAGGTAAGGGATCTAATAATTGTCTCAAACCAAAACAAAACTTACTGCCATGTGTTGATTCCGACTCATACCAACCCCCTTTGGGTTTCCAAGGTGGTAAATCTTTACAGAAGTAGATTGCTCTTCCTTTGGCAGAGTGGCTGGTGGGTTTGAACTGCCAACCTTCTGGTTAGCAGTCAAATGCCTTAGGCACTACTCCATCAGAGCTCCTTAATAATTGTCTAAACTCACTGTGTCAAGTCGGATCCAACTCATAGCGACCCTTCCTTGGGTTTCTGAGGCAGTATCACATAACAACAACACAACATCACTATGGAAGTAGATTGCCCAACCTTCCTTTCAAGGAGTGGCTGATGGGTTTGAACTGCCAGCCTTCTGGATAACAGTCAGATGCCTTAGGCACTACGCCACCAGAGCTCCTAATAATTGTATAGTGACTATTAAAACATGATTTTGCAACTTTCAACCAATCAGAATTTTTCCTTGTAAGTTTCTGAATTTTCTCTACTTAAACTCTCTGAAAAATTTCTCTTACTGGAGCTCTTCACTGAATTCTCACTGACCTCTGTCCAATGCAGATCATTCTATTCCTTTTTTTTTTTTAAATAATTTGTTGTTTATGAGAATATGTTGTTGTGTTGTTATGTGCCATGGAGTCTGACTCAACTCATAGTGACCCCTCCTTGGGTTTCCGGGGCAGTATCACTATGGAAGTAGATTGCCCAACCTTCCTTCTGAGGAGTGGCTGGTGGGTTTGAACCGCCAGCCTCCTGGTTAGCAGTCAAGTGCCTTAGGCACTACACTACTGGAGCTCTTTATGAGAATATATACAGAAAAAAACATACAATTCAAATTTCTACATGTATAATTCCATGACATTGATTACATCCTTTGAGTTGTGTAACCATTCTCACCCTCCTTTTCTGAGTTGTTCCTCCTCCATGAACATAAAACTCACTGCCCTCTAAGTTTTCTATCTAATCTTTCAAGTTGCTGTTGTCAATTTTATCCCATAAAGATAGACCTTAAAAGACCATAATGCTCAAGGCAAACTTCATTACTAGTTAAGCTAAACTGGTTTTAAGAAGACTTCAGAGAATGTTTTTGCTTTAAATTTAAAGATTATTTATTTTAGGGTGATAGTTTCAGGGGTTCATCCAACCTCCAGGGCTCCAGAGAATCTGGAGTCAATGAGAATTTGAAATTCTGTCCAGCATTTTTTCCCCTTTTGATCAGGATTGTTTTATAGAATCTTTGATCAAAATGTTCAGTAATGGTAACTGGGCCCATCCAGTTCTTCTGATCTCCTGGTGGCAGTTGTTCATGGATACAATTAGCCACACATCCATTTCCTCCTCCTATTACTCACTCTCCTTCCTCTGTTGCTCCAGGCAACTGGAGACCAATCGTTGTGCCATAGATGGCTGCTTGCAAGCTTTACAGGCCCCAAACACTACACAATAAACTAGGAGATAGACCAGAAGCACTAAACATGTTAGGTGAACTAACTGGAATGTCTCATGAAACCATAACCCTAAACCTCCAATCCAAGGACCAAATCTCACAAGATATTTGGTTGTACATAAGCAGCCTCAGCAACTACTCTTTTTCTTTTCCGTATATATCAATCACAAAACTTTAGCCAATCAGACTTTTTACAGGTATACAACTTACTGATAACAAGTATATTAATCCAGTGTGCAACTCTATCCTTAAACAAAAAAACCAAACTCACTGCCATTGAGTTGATTCTGACTCATAGTTCCCCCCTTTGAGTTTCTAAGGCGGTAAATCTTTACTGAAGTAGATTGCCCTGTCTTCCTTCTGTGGAGTGGCTGGTGGGTTTGAACCGCTAACCTTCTGGTTAGCAGTCAAATGCCTTAGGCACTATGCCACCAGAGCTCCTCTATCCTTAGTCAATATGACTTTTCCATTACCGTAAACCAAAACTCAGTACTCCATAAGCAATAATCTTCTTTCTCCTCCCTTCCCATCTTTAGTAGCCACTAATAAACTTTGGTCTCTATTCATTTGCCTATTCTTGTCTATTCATATAAGTGAGGTTGTACAATATTTGACTTTTTGTGGTTGACTTATTTCATTCAGCATAATGTCTTCAAACTCCATCCATTTTATAGTATCAAGACTTCATTTCTTGAAGTGTTCCATTGTATCTATGTACCACATTTTGTTTATGCATTCATCTACTGATGGCATTTAGATTATTTTGACCTTTTTGTTATTATGAATAGTGCTGCCATCATACATGGGTGTACAAGTATCTGTTTGATTCTCTTTTTTCAAGTCTTTTGGCAATATACTTAGGAGTGGAATTGCTGGGTCATATAATGGTTCTATTTTTAGTTTTTTAAGGAACTGCTACACAGTTTTTCACAGTGACTGTACCATTTTGCATTCCTACCAGCAATGGATAGGTTTCAATTTCCCACTTCCTCGCCAATATTTATTATTTTCTGTTTTTGTTTTTTTTTTGGTCTTAGCCATCCTAGTGAGAGTGAAATGGTATCTCATTTAGATTTTGATTTATATCTCTCTGATGGGTAATGAATGATACTGAGCATCTTTTCATGTATTTGGGAGCCATGTGAATGTCTATTTTGGTGAAATGTCTATTCAGATCCTGTGCATGTTTTATGATCAAGCTATTTGCCTTTTTGTTGTTAAATTGTCAACTTTTTTTTGAATTTTATCTTTAAATATATTTTGGTTACTAGATCTTATTGGATATATGATTTCCAAAGACATTCTCCCATCCATAGCTTCTCTTTTCACTATCTTGGGAAAGCCTTTTGATAAACAAGAGTTTTTAATTTTTATGAAGCCCCATTTATCATGAGTCATAGATCTTGTTTCATTTTTTGCATGTAAAAATCAAATATTCCCACCACCATTTATTTATTTTTTATTTTTTTAGTGTATGTGAACTGCTGTATGGAAAGTGAATTTGCTCTCTAAATTTTCACCCAAATCACAATAAAAAAAAAAAAGGTTTTTATTGTGATTTGGGTGAAAGTTTAGAGAGCAAATTCACTTTCTGTATAGCAGCTCACATACATTTTGTCTTATGACATTGACTACAATTTACCACAATGCAACAGCTCTCCTCCCACTGTCTCACCATAGTTACCTCTTCCCTGTGTCCTTCCCTCCCATGCACTTCTGCCCCCCCCCACACCCAGCTATCTCCCTGTGTATACACAGCCCTTCTATTCTTCCATGATTGATCTCTCCAAGGACTGTATCTACCTATCATAAGTGTTAAGCTGATAATGCCTGTTTTTTGTTTGGCCAGAAGCCACAGGAGTGGGTTCAATTCTAGACCCAAAGGGCACCTAGGGGCCATAGTCTCAGTGTTCCATCAGGCTCCATCAGACCAGCAAACCTGGTCCTTTTTTTTAGATGATGTTTTGTTCCACATTGTTCTCACACTCTATCCAGGATCTCCTACAGAGATTCCCCCTCCGAGTGATTGACAGCCACCACCATTTATTGAACAGACTGTTTTTTCCTCATCAAATGGACTTAATACCCTTGTCAAAAATCAGTTGACCACAGATGTATAGGTTTACTTCTGGATTCTCAATTCTATTCCATTGGCCAATGTGTCTATTGTTATAGTGGTACCAGGCTGTTTTGATTACTGTAGTTGTATAATATGTTTTAAAATGTGAGTCCTTCTACTTCATTCTTCTCTTTTAACATTGCTTTAGCTTTTCTGGGCCTCTTGTCATTCCACAGTTTTTCCATTTCTGTAAAGAAGTTGTTGGAATTTTAATTGGAATTGCACTGAATATAGATTACTTTGGATAGTATTGACATCTTAACAATATTAAGTCTTCCAGTTCATGAATATGGGACATTTTTCCACTTATTTAAGGATTCTTTAATCTCTTTCAGCAGTGTTTTATGATTTTCATTGTATATGTCATTCACATCCTTGGTTAGATTTATTCCTAGGTATTTTATTCTCTTAGATGCTATTATAAATGGAATCTTTTACCCACTTTCCCTTTTAAATTTTTCATTGCTGGTGTATAGAAATTCAACTGATTTTTGCTTGTTGACCTTGTAACCTGCAACTTTTCTAAATTCCTCATTAATTCTAGAAGTTTTATTGAACAACTACTTTTTAATGTTAACTCAATAGTCATTAAGTACTTGGTCACCATACAAACCTGTATTCACTAAGAAAAAATTTAAAGATTGTGTGATGTTTCAAATCTTTTACAGTGTTTCTTTTTCATTTTTTCTTCATGCGTGGGAGACTTGTACTCAACAGTTTGCAATTATTTATAAAATTATGACAGAATCAATTATTATATTATTGTTCAATGGTTTATTTTTAATAGCTGTAACTAGCCTACTTTGAGCCATTTTTATTTTAAAATCAGAATGGTCTCCCTATAAGTATATAGAATAACTGCTAAGTATAAACCTTATGTTTCGATTTCTTTGAGTTTTGAATATATTTTAATACCAATCACTATACTATATAGCTTCTCCTCTCAAAGAAATAGTTCTATCTCTAATTGTTAATAAGAAAAGGAAGAGCAAATAATTTAACCAAGGTTACATTTACTAGTGACAAAATTAGTATTTGGCCACAAGTCTCCAATTCCAGTGTTACCATCTTTCCAATATACTAGGAAAGCCAACAGAGAACAACTGTTTATTATAAAGTGTAAATGCAGTAGGACATATGAGACTGGCACAGTCAGGACTATAGCAGAGAAAGAAGTCAGTCTGGTCATATACCTTGTTACTGAGTAAGGGAAAAGCAACCCCTGACCATCAGGGAATTGGATTGGTACTGACAGTTATGTAATGATGTCTGTGAGATAAAAATAATTTCACACTCAAGACAAAACAAGACCACCGAATAATCTTATTTGAACACAGATCCAAAAATCACCCCTGCAAGTGAATGTTGTTTCTTTGTCAAGTATAGCTTTAGTCTCACTTCTTTTTTGTTACCTTCTTGATAAGGCAAACTATGGGCCTTAGGGCCAATCTGCGCCATAACTTGTTTTTGTGTGGACTTCGAGCTAAGAATTGTTTTTACATTTTCAGGGTTGTTTTAAAACAAACAAATGCATAAAGAAGAATATATGACAGAGATCATACGTGGCCCACAAACCCTAAATATTCACTGTTTTGCCTTTGTAGGAAAAAAAAAAATGTACTAGCCCCCGGTCAAGAACTGTCAAGGGCTTGAGATTTGATTCTACTTACAAGCTGAGAAGTTGGTTTGCCACAGATTCCTAGTTACTGAATAAAGGACTTTATTATTGAAAATAGTAGCCAGAGTATCAGCATATCTGCACTGGTATCCTGAGTCCCAGTTCTAACAGGGAGATATGGAAGGTTAGAAGACACACAGGAGAGAAAGCCAAGGCTGACCATCTAGAACTTTTTGAGCAAATACCATACATATAGCAAAATACAATCAAATCAGTCCCCCTCACCTAGGGAGCCAGCAGTTACATGGTAGTCAGGCTGTGGTTGTTTTGATCTATTTAATTGCCTGTGTGATTATCTACAGAAAATGTTCAGGATCAAGAGATTGAGAATTCTCAGCAAGACTGTGCAGGAATGCTCAGAATTTATGGTGGACTGCCTCTTCCAAGAGTGTGTTACTGGTGGTCTTTGTCTGCAGCACTTTGACAGAAGTGAAATTTCCACCAAGATTCAGCTGAAGCCCTTGTTGACACAGACTGGAACCCTGCATTTTGTTGTATAGATATCTGAAATTTCTTATGTCTCTTCCTGTTTAAGACTTCCTTGCCCACGGTGAGGAGATAAATTTATACTGAATTGAGCTCTGATATTTTATTGAGATCTTTCAAATTGGGTTTTCTTTTCTTAGGAAAAAAAAAATGTGAACCGAGTGAATTCCAACTCATTGTGAATCCCATTGGGTTTCCAAAGCTATAAGTCTTTACAGAAGTAGACTGCCCCAGCTTCCTTCTGCAGAGCAGCTGGTGCATTTGAACTGCCAGCCTTCTGGTTAACAGTTCTATGCCTTAGGCACGTGCCACCAGAGCTCTGTTTTTCCTAGGAAAGGTTCTCTGAAATCTTTGGTTATCTAATCAAATTTGTATTGTTTCTTGGTGAAATTGTTCTCTAGCTTTGCTTGTCTACTTCTCTATAAAAGGAAATGTCTGCTGAAAAAAGAGGTTGGGTATATAACCTGTAATTAAGTCTATAGTGAGATGGGGGGGGGGGTTGTGCTGAGAAGTGCAGAAGGTCTCTTGACACTGATGCCTTTTGAAACAACTTTGCCTCAAGTCTCCATTGTAAAACCATCTTGGGACTTACTGCTTAGTCTTGACTTTGTGTCCCCACTGTTTTACTTTCATCTTTGTGGTATAAGGAGGACTGTCCAGCCTGTGTTTAGTAACAATTAGCCTTTGGCCAACTTCCAGAGGCATACATTTGCGTAAGTACCATCTTTAGAGATAGTTGCAGTTTTCACAGCATCTTTTGGAACTGAAACTGTGCCTCCTCTATGCCAAAAACCTACTTCCATCATGTTTACACTCTATAATGTTAACTTGTATCCTTATCTCTTTGACTGACACAATTTTACCAGGGACAATTGGAATTTCAGTAGCCACTTTGGCTACTTTGACAAGAACAAGCTAGTTCTTTTGAGGAGTGCTTTAGAACAAAAAAGGAAGAACTCTAATGAGGAAATCATCTTGTTTGCCTAGAAGGCAGATTACTTTATTTAACTAAGGAGACATTCCCTTCTTCATAGCTGTATTTTGAACAATAATAATTGCTGGCTTTTTAATTGTATGGCTAAGTAAAATTATAAAGGGTCTGAGTTATTTAAATCATCTACAATAATACTCTTTCCTATTTGTACATGTCAAAATGAGTATTTCTTTATCTAAACTTTTTCTTCTATGTTTGTAGAGAAAACATAATTTGCTTTTAAGAATGATAATTTCATATTTGGAGCTGGCTGCTTTTCATTTTGTTTTGTTTCTTTTTCTCTCTTTCTCCTTCTCAGAAAATTCTAAAGATAAATTGATAAAGAAAAAAAGTCATTTAGTCATTAGGTGCTCACTATTGAAATAACTAATCCAGATAACCAGTCAAAATATATCAAAGAAAAAGAAAAGTTATCAAACTCTTTGTGTTTATTTTGTGAACCTTGAAAAGTATATTTACAAACTGGCCCTTGTTACCATAGTTACAAGATAAGAAGAAAAGGCCTTAGTTGCAAGATAAAAGGAGAACTTTTGAAATGATTAGTTTACCATATAAAAATAATGTCAATACAATATTTTGTTTTGTACAAGACCAGGGTTAAATTTTGCATGACTTAAGCATCCCAAATTTCCAGTGTAGGTTTTACAAGTGAAATAAATAATTGTTTTAAAATATGTTTAAAATTATATATATATATATATATATATATATATATATACACACACACATATATATATATATATACACACACACACATATATATATGTATATAAATTGCATTCAACTGAATAAAATGATGAGATATCTTTTTTAAAAGGTTTAATTTCATTAAAATCTTACAATGCTACAAGTAATGAATATTTAATGTTAGATAAAATTTGGTATTTCCAGATTCTTAACTAACTTAAGAATTTAGATAAATGATCAACTTATTAATAAATGGGAGCTCTAGTGGCGTAGTGCCTAAGGGATTTGACTGCTAACCAGAAGGCTGGTGGTTCAAACCTACCAGCCACTCTTCGGAAGGAAGGTTGGGCAAGCTACTTCCGTAGTGATACTACCTCGGAAACCCAAGGAGGGGTCACTGTGAGTTGGGTCTGACTCGATGGCAAATAACAACAGGTTAATTATTCAGAAACAAAATGTATTAATAAAAAGATCTTTTAGTGATTCTATACTTTTCAAGTTAAAAGAAACTTGTCTATGAAAATATTTTGTATCCAGAATCCTAGACTCACAAGACCTTTTTTGTTTCTGTCATGAAAGTCTGACCAAGCACTAGAGAGACTGATCCATTAGTCTATCGATTATTTCAGTTTTTCATTGGATCTAGTATCCAAAGCACACCATCGGGTCTAAGAGCAATAGCAAGCAATATGAAACGTGTGAAAGCTTCCATTTATTATTTGAAGGTCTCTAACAAGCCATATGAATTCTTCTATTAACAAAAAATACTCAGAACTTCTCAGAGAGTTGCCTTACCTCCTATAAAACATGGTTACTTTCGTCACAGATCACTCATAATCTATTATGTAACACCAAGCTCTCCCACCCTCTTTTCCTTACCAAAAGAAGGAGAACCCCAATGCTGGGAAAGTATTCATAATTCACACATACTTTCTGAGACCCTCTTAGATATTTTTTATTTAGTTTTCTTTTTTGTTTATTGATGGTTCATACATACAAAGAATAATTTACAATTGCCAAAAAGGTTATGCTAGCATATAATTGAATTTACTCTGGAAACATAAGGATATCTCAGAATTAAGTCAGTTTAGCTGCCTAATTTCTCCCATGCAAGCCTGCCAGCTGACAAATATATGAAAAATATAAATACGTATGTGTGTATAAATATTATTATATTTATACACAATACACACACACACACACACACACATAATCCTAAAGGATACTTAGGCTTCATAGTAAGGATACTTATGATGACCTGGGAGCACTTTGAAAAAAAAGAGAATACCTGATCTTTACAGTAACTTTTATAAAATGGACAATGAACTAATAACTTTCAGATGCTTTACTATTATCTGAGGTAGCTGTAATAAAACTGGAGTTTAACAAAAATGCTTCATGATATTGAACATAATACAACAGACAACAACAACCACTACTGTGGAGTCGGATCCGACTCATAGTGACCCCTCCTTGGGTTTCCAAAGCAGTATCACTATAGGTCACCCAACCTTCCTTCTGAGGAGTGGCTGGTAGGTTTGAACCGCTGGCCTTCTGGTTAGCAGTTAGTCAAGTGCCTTAGGCACTATGCCATAACAGAACAGATAAATTGACAATGATACTAAACCAGTATTAGTAAAAAACTTTAAGGTATTGCTGAGGATGTTTTCAGTATGCATTCTATCAGCCAAAAACATAATCCAGGCAAAATCGTAAAGGTAAGACATAGATAGATACCAAAGTCTTGAGGCCCCTTTGAACACCACTAAATGGATTTTAAACAAATCCTCCCAGCGATAAACCATGCTGAGGTTGCTGTTTGCTCAGTCACAGGATGGGGTTGAGGCTTTTCCTTCCTAGGGAGCTATGACTATAAAGGTGGAGAAAATGACTTGGTTTTGTATTTCCAAACTGGGGAATTCCAAAGTATATCTTATAACAGGGATACAAAGTTTACTGATATTATTATTTAATAACTGTAAAGTTTTGTCTGTTACTCAAAAACATCACTATTTTCATTTTTATCTTCCACAATCTTTAGGAAAAATAAAGAAAACTAATAGAATTCTAAAACTAAAATTAGCAAAGCTCTCACAAACCTTGAATTTCCATGGCATTTAGTGTTGTCATTAGCCTTGAAGGCAATATTATCTATGTCCTTTGGAGCCCATAGATTATCTTCTCACAAGGAAACAACCTCCCACACCCATATGCATTTGGCAATTTTACTTTCAATCCTAGTTTCTACTCCATTACAGATTCACATGAATATATACGATGAGAGACTTAAGATGGCTCTAGAATTATTATTAGTAGATTCAAGCTGCATTTTCAAAACATCCACCTAAAAAGATTCTTGGTCTGTGGAATTGGTCTTCTGGGAAAGGTGTCAGAAAAAATAAAAACAAACAATAATCTGCCCTTAGTTATCGATGTTGTTGTTGTTGTTCTGTGCTGAGTCACACCTGACTCATAACGACCCCTCCTTGGGTTTCCGAGGCAGTATCACTATGGAAGTAGATTGCCCAACCTTTCTTCCGAGGAGTGGCTGGTGGGAAAGACCTTATTAGATACTGTTAACTGACAAGCAGTAAAATTCTAACTTAATGATCTTGGATCAATGGTTTCCAATTAAAAAGACATATATTGCTTTCTCCTGATTGCTGGACCTCATTCCATCAGAAGATCTCAAACTGAGGATTCTTAGGAAACCTTCAAATACTGATGACTGCAGAAGTGGACAGCTTTTTCCCAAGACAAAGGAACAAGATTAATTTTCTAATTTCTCAGCTTTACTACTAATTTTGTCTATTATTGTATTTTTGGCACCCTCTGTTAACTGACTCATGTCTGTCAGTTTGTTGTACTTTGGTGGCTTGCATGTTGCTGTGAGGCTGGAGGCTGTGCCATTTCAAATACCAGCAGGGTCACCCACAGTGGGCAGGTTTCAGTGGAGCTTACAGAATAAAACAGACTTGGAAGAAGGAAGAGGCCATCCACTTCTCAAAGAATTGGCCAGTGAAAACCTTATGAATAGCAGTGAAACAATGTCTGATATATTACTGGAAAACTTTATGAATAGCCCTGCAACACATGGTGCCAGAAGATGAACCCCTCAGGTTGGAAGGCACTCAGAATACGACTGGGGAAGAGCTGCCTCCTAGGAGTAGAGCTGACCTAAATGATGTGAATGGAGTAAAGCTTTTGGGACCTCCATTTGCAGATGTGGCATGACTCAAAATGAGAAGAAACAGTTGCAAACATCCATTAATAATCAGAACATGGAATGTATAAAGTATGAATCTAGGAAAATTGGAAGTTAACAGAAATGAAATGGAATGCATAAAGATCGATCCTAGGCATTAGTGAGCTGAAATGAACAGTTTTGATCATTTTGAATCACACAACCATACGGTCTACTATGATGGGAATGACGAAGAGAAATGATGTGGCATTCATTGCCACAAAGAATGTTTCAAGATCTATCCTAAAATACAATACTGTCAGTGAAAGGATAATATCTTTATAGGGATATTATATGGATATATACAAGGAAGACCAAGGACCTCTAGTAGCATAGTGCCTAGGCATTTGACTGCTAACCAGAAGGCTGGTAGTTCAAGCCCACCATCCACTCTTTGGAAGGAAGACTGGGCAATCTACTTCCATAAAGATTTACCTCCTCAGAAACCCAGAAAAACCCTCACTGCCATCGAGTTGCAGCCGACTCATAGTGACCCCTCAGGTTTCCAAGGCAGTATCACTACGGAAGTAGATTGCCCAACCTTACCTACTTTGGTCATGTTATCAGAAGGGACCATTCCCTGGAGAAGGATGTCATGCTAGGGATGTCATGCTTGGTAAAGTGGAGGGCCAATGAACAAGGGAAAGGCCTTCAACAAGATGGGTTGACACAGTGGCTGCAATGATGGGCTCAGGTATAGCAATAATTATGAGGCTGGCACAGGATCAGGCAGTGTTTTGTTCTGTTGTATAGGATCACTATGAATTGGAGATGACTCAGTGGCACCTAACAACATTAACTGACTTAAAAAAACAAACAAACAAACAAACAAACAAAAAAAAAACTCACTGTCATCGAGTTGATCCCAACTTATAGCAACCCCTCCTTGGGTTTCTGAGTTGGTATATCTATGGAAGTAGTTTGCCAATCTTCCTTCTGAGGAGTGGATGGTGGGTTTGAACCACCAGCCTTTTGGTTAGCAGTCAAATGCCTTAGGCACTACATCACCAGAGGTATCTCATCAATATGTTTTCCCTTAAAGCCATTCTTCTTTTTGTGAACACTTGTGTTTTTTTGTAACTTACAATAAAGCAAAATTCTCTAATGTGTTATATTCTGACCATAGCTAGTACTATGAATTTAGTTAGAGAAACTGAAAAACTGGCAGAAAATATCAAAGCCAATAATAGAAGTACCCACTGCTATCGAGTCAGATCCAACACATAGCAACCCCTCCTTGGGTTTCCGAGGCAGTATCTCTATAGAAGTAGATTGCCCAACCTTCCTTCCACTCTGGTGGGTTTGCCTTACCAGCCTTCTGGTTAGCAGTCAAATGCTTTAGGCACTAGGCCCCAGAGCTCCTAACAATAGAAATAAAACTGTATAATTCACACTATTAAACAATAGGTCAAAGAAGAAATCACAAGGGAAATAAGAAAATACTTAGAGAGTGATAAAAAGGAAAACACAAAATACTCAAACAGGATGCAGTGAAGGAAGTGCTTAGAGGGAAATTCATAGCTGTAAATGCCTACATTAAAAAAGAGGAACAATCAATCAATAACCTAACTTCATGGTTTGAGGAAATAGAAAAAAGAAGGGAAATCTAAACCCACCATGAACGTAAAGATAAAAATGATCATTACCACAGCAGAGATAAATGAAATAGAAAAGAGAAAAACAACAGAGATATAATCAACAATATCTAAAGTTGGTTTTTTTGAAAACAGAAAATGCATCCACATTCCACATTAGAAAGGAAGAAAAAAAACTATGTCTATTTGCGATAACATGATCCTATGTACAGAAATTTCAAAAAAATCCAAAGCATGCTACTAGTGCTAACAAACAAATTCAGCAAGTTAAAAGTCATAAGACCAAAACACAAAAATCAGTTGTGTTTCTATACACCAATAATGAACAATCTGAAAAGAAAATTAAGGAAACAATTCCATTTATAACAGCATCTAAAACAATAAAGGTTGCTCAATCTACTTCCGTAGTGATCCTGCCTTGGAAACCCAAGGAGGGGTTGCTATGAGTCAGGTCTGACTCGATGGCAAATAACAACAACAACAAAACAATAAAATACCTAGATATGTATTTAACCAAGTAGGAGGAGCAAGACTTGAACACTGAAACTACAAAATATTGCTGAAAGAAATGAAAGAAGCCCTAAACAATTGGAAGCTAGTAAGTTCATTGAACTTACTATTAATAAAATGGTAATATGTTACCCAAAGTGATCTACAGATTCAATGTTATCCCTATCAAAATCCTAAAAGTCATTTTACATAAATAGTAAAGCAAAGTTTAAATTCATATAGAATTGCAAGGGATCTTAAATAGCCAAAATGTTGGAAAAAAAGAGTAAAATTAGTGATCAAACTTCCTGATTTCACAATTTCCTACAAAGCTACAGTAACCAAGGATAGACATGTTAAACAATAGAATAGAATTGAGAGTTCAGAAATAACACACACATCTAGGGCTAAATGACTTTTGACAAGGGTGCCAAGTCCATCCAATGAGGAAAGAATAATCTCTTCAACAAGTGGCACTGAGTCAACTGGATTTCCACATGCAAAAGAATGAAGTTGGATGCCTACTCCACACCATATGCAAAAATTAAGTCAAAATAGGTCAACAACCTAAATATAAGAGCTAAAACCATAAAACTGGGAAAAAAACCATAGAAGTTAGCCTTCATGACTTTGGATTTCTCAGTGATTTCTTTGTTATGACACCAAAAGCACAAGCAACAACAAAAGAGATAATAAGGACTTCATCAAAGTTAAAACGTTTTCTGCATCAAATAACACTATCAAGAAAGTGAAAAGACAACTTACAGAATGAGAAAACTATTTGCAAATTATATATCTGAAAAGGTTTTAATACTCAGAATATATAAAGAACTCCTACAGCTCAAAAACAGAAAGACAAACAACCCAAAAAAAATGGCAAAGGTCTTTAATAGACATTTCTCCAAAGAAGATATACAATAACATAAAAAAGTGATCAATAATTTGTCATTTTGGAAATGCAATTCAAAACCTCAGTGAGACACCACTTCACACTTAACGGGATGGCTAAAATACAAACAAACTCAGAAAATAACAAGTGTTAGCTAGGAACCCTTATCTATTGTTGGGATTTTAAAATGGTGCAATTGCTGTGAAAAACAGTTTGGTGTTTCCTTAAAAAGTTCAACATAGAATTACCATATGAACCAACAATTCCACTCCTAGGTATATACCCCCCAAAATTGAAAACAGAGATTCAAATGTTGTATATCAATGCTCACTGCAGCATCATTCACAATAGCCAAAAGGTGGAAACAAACTGAGTGTCCATCAAGAGAAGAATTAATAAACAAAATGTAGTATATACAAGGAATGGAATATTATTCTGTAATAAAAAGGAAGGAGTTCTGGTACTTGCTACAAAATGGATGAACTTCAAAAAAATATTATGTTAAGCAAAATAAGCCAGATACAGAAGGGTACACATTGTATGATTCCACTTATATAAAATATCTGTAATAGGCACATTCATAGTGACAGAAAGTAGATTACAGTTTACGAAGAGTAGGCCGAGGAGATGAGGGAATAGAGAGTATTGACAATGGGTACAGTGCTTCTATTTGGGTGAATAAAAAGAGAAATTGGAGATGGTTGCACAATATTGTGAATGTAATTAGTGTAACTGAATTTTACAGTAAAAATCGTAAAATAGTAAATTTTATGTTATGTATATTTTATAATAAAAAAGTCCAAAAAAAGTGTCAAGATCATGAACAACAAAGAAAAGACCAAGGAAATGTCATGGATGGAAAGGATTAAGAAGATATGACAAGTAAATGCAATGTAGAGTCATGGATATTAGGACAATTACATTGGTCGGACAATTGACAATATTTGAATAAGGCCTATATTTTAGTTATTGTTAATGATATCAGTGTTAATTTATTGACTTTTCTTATTGCATTACAGTTATGTAAGAGGCTAACATTAGGGAAAGTTGGATAAAGGGTATATTGGAACTCTGTACAATTTTTGTAGTCTTTATGTCTAAAATTATTATTATTTTTTTTAAAAAAACCTTTTTAAAGAGGCAAACACAAACTACTTGGTAGAACTCCCAGAAGAGATAATGGACTTCCTCTTGTATACCAAGCTAGCTGCACAGTAGGAACAATGCAATTGGAAAAGTTGGTCCAAATCTTGTCTTTGACCATACCAGAAGCTATAAATAATACCACTTCTGCTCTAGAACCTCAACATGTCAGCTTAAATTTAAATTCATTACCTAGAGTTATCATGAATAACCAGAGTACTTGATTTCCTCTCAGTTAGTCAAGCTGAATTTATACAGGTAGGTAGCGTAGTGCCTAAGGCATTTGACTGCTAACCAGAAGGCTGGCGGTTGAAACCCACCAGCCACTCCCCGGAAGGAAGGTTGGGCAATCTACTTCCATAGTGATACTGCCTCAGAAACCCAAGGAGGGGTCACTATGAGTTGGACAACAAGAAGAAACATGTTTTGAGCAGCCCTGGTGTACTAGTGGTTAATGCATTTCGCTACTAACTAAAAGGTCAGTGATTCGAACCCGCCAGCCCATCAGCAGAAAGATGAGGCAGTCTGCTTCTGTAAAGATTTAAACCCAATGGGGAAACCCAATGGGGATTGCTATGAGTCAGAATCGAATCCATGGCAGTGAGTTTCGTTTTTGGAAACATATTTTGCTACATCAGTTCAAACCCACCAGCCAGTCCACGGAAGGGAAGGTTGGGTAATATACCTGGGTAGTGATACCACCTTGGAAACCCAAGGAGGGGTCGCTATGAGTTGGATCCGACTCAGTGGCAGTGTGTTTGTTTGTTTGTTTATATAAACACTACAAGTACAGTAGAACTGCCCATAATAATAGTAATAATAATAATAATAATAATAATTTTTTAAAATTCATCTGGATCTCTACAGAAGACCTAGTTAGACTTTGGAACATTGTTTTGATGCCTATGTCTAGGATCTATTATAAGGGTTAATGTCTTAGTAATCTAGTGCTGCTATAACATAAATACCACTAGTGAGGGGATTTAACAATTTACTTTCTCACCGTTTAGGAGGCTAGAAGTCCAAATTCAGGATGCCAGCTCTAGGAGAAGGCTTTCTATATCTGTTGGTTCTAGAGGTAGGTCCTTGCTTCTTTTGAGCTCCTGGATGATCCTCATGTGGCTTGGCATGAGTCTTCCCCCACTCTGCTTGTCTGCTTGTTTGTTTAGTCTCTTTTATGTCTTAAAAGAGATTGACTCAAGACACAATCTATACTAATTGTGGCTCATTGTTATAACTAAGACAACCCATTCCCAAATAGGATTTTGACCACATAGAGGTTAGGATCTAGAATATGTATTTTTTTGAGGACAAAATTCAATCTATAACAGTTTTTTTTTTTTTTAAACTGTTTCTGATTTCTGTTCAGAGCTTAAGAATCTCAAATCTCAAACTGCAAACACAGGGACAAAAGAGGCTAACACTAGTTCAACAGTTCAGCTCTTCTTGTTGTTTGTTTTTGTTATGTGCTATCGAGTCAGGTTTCCGAGGCAGAATCACTACAGAAGTAGATTGTCCAACCTTCCTTCTGAGGAGTGGCTAGTGGGTTTCAACCACCAGCCTTCTGGTTAGCAGGCAAGTGCTTTAGGCATTATGCTACCAGACCACCCAGTTCAACTATAGACTTTGCTTTCTCAACAACCTTCTCATCAGCACAATATTGGCAATGTTGAAGATCTGAATATTAATATCCTGTGGCCTGACTTTGTCTGTTCTTAACCAAATAAGTGTACTGAGGAAAAGGAAAGCATCCCTTGACATCTGGGTGCTGGTCTAGCTGGCCTGGTGCTCAGAGCCAGGCCATGATATCTGCCTGTTAATCATTATTTCACAGAGCAGCAACATCAGACAAGGTCACTCTGTGACTGTGATGAATCAAGATCAGAACAAGATCACTTAGTAATCTGGTTTTAACACACAAGCAAAAACAAGAACTTTGTCTAAGGCACAAAAATGCCATAGCCAACCTTCTATACTGGTTAACATGGCTAAGTGCTACTTCTTTACCAATTAGAGCTTTAAACCAAACCAAACACACTGCCAATGAGTTGATTCCAACTCATAGTGACCTTATAAGACAGAATAGAACTGTCCCATAGGGTTTCCAAGGCTGTATATCTTTAAGGAAGCAGACTGCCTCATCTTCTCCTGAGGAGTGGCTGGTGGGTTCAAACAACCCAGCTTTTGGTTAGCAAATGGATGCTTTTACCACTGTATCACCAGAGCTCCTTATTACAGTTTTAGCTATTGTGGTAGTTAAGGTTGTATCAACTTGGCTGTGTTGGGGTTTTGAGTGGCTTGGCAGCTGGATGCAGTATTCCCCATGATGAGATTGTAATCACCTCCATGGTGGAATCTGCTGTGAGCAGCTAAGTAGTTGAAGAGAGTTTACCTTAGGGGAGTGGTCTACATGTATAAATATATATATATATATATATATATATATATATATATATATATATATATATATATGTAGCTCTGGTGGAGTAGTGCCTAAGGCACTTGACTGGTAACCAGAAGGCAGGCAGTTCAAATCCACCAGCCACTCCATGGAAGGCAGACTGGGCAATCTACTTCCATAAAGATTTACTATCTTGAAAACCCAAAGGGGAGCGGGGAGAGGGGAGAGGGAGAAGCATTGGGGAAAGTCTCTAGCCTTTTGGCACATTTGGATCCTGCATTTGGCTAGTCTTCATCTTTAGTTCCTGGATTTAAACCAGTGGCCTGCTGTGTTGCCTGCGGATGTTGGGATTATTCCCGGATTTGAACCAGTAGCTGTGTTGCCTGATGATTATGGGATTGTGCCATTTTACCTGCCCACCTTGGGTTTGTTAAGGAGCTCTGGTGGCACAGTGCCTAAGGCATTTGACTGCTAACCAGAAGGTTGGTGGTTCGGATCCACCAGCCACTTCGAGGAAGGGCGACTGGGCAATCTACTTCAGTAAAGATTTACTGCCTCAGAAACCCAAAGGGGGTCACTATGAGTTGGAATCGACTCAGTGGCAGTTTTTTTTGTTTTGTTTTTAGCTAAAAAGTATTACAATACATACTCATGGTAATACTCCTTCTTCCTTCAGCATCCAATGCAGAGCAAAATCCTGCTTTCTTGAACTCTCCCCAAACTCACTTAACACAAGCACAAATTCTATAATAAGTACTCCATAGTTTGTTGTGGTATTCAGACCCCTCTTTGCAACAAGTCAATAAATACAACTTGGCTCAACTATGAGTATGATCCTAGTGGTCTTTGGCTAGAGAACAATATTAACAAAGAAAAAGTATGTAAGTCATTCTACATTCTTTCCTTTCGCTTATCCTTCTGTTTTCAAACTTTATTTCCTAATTTTTCTTTTTTTTGAGTGGTTGGCATTGGTAGCTGGGTACCATCTAACTTTTCTAGTTTCAGGGTTGTATAGGCTGAGGTTTTCCTTGGTCAACTAGTCTTTGGGACCATTTGTTTCCATGTTCTTTGATTTTCTCCACTCTTCTCTGTTCTTGATGAGGTGAGATCAATTGTTGCATCTTAAATGGCCATTTCCTAAATATTTAAAAAATCTATCCTGCCTTCCTAATCCAGCTACCACTGTCTTAATCTTATTCTTTTCATCTTTCACTTAATCCAAGCAATAGCCTTTTTTTAAAATTGTGATTTGGGAAAGTTTACAGAGCAAATTCACTTTCCATTCAACAGTTAATACACATTTTGTTTCTTTATGTTGAATACAGTCCTCACAATGTAACACCTCTCTTTCCACTAATTCCCTGTGGTTATCTTTTCCTTGGGTGCTTCTTTCTTATGCATTCCTGCCATCTGAGCTATCACCTTGCTCAAATGCTGTCCTTCTTATCTCCCATGGTTGATTGTTCTAAGGAGTGTATCTACCTGGTGTAACTGTTCACCTCATAGGCCAATCTTAAGCAATAGTCTTTTAAAGTTTTACAGTAGTCCCTCCTCAGTACATTCTCCACCCTGTTGTTAAACTGTTAAGTTTCCTCTGCTAAAACTGTCAAGGCTAACATCTGTTGTGTGAATTTACTTTTTGATGATATGGTTTGTAACGAAAAATTCTTTATGATGATTGATACTTCAGAGATTAGGATTAAGTTTATACTAATGCAAGAGGTAAAGGAGTTCTGGTGGCATAGTACCTAAGGTATTATTCGACTGTTAACCAGAAGGTTGGCAGTTCAAACCCACCAACCACTCTGCGGAAAGAAGACTGGGGAATCTACTTCCGTAAAGATTTATTGCCTTGGAAACCCAAAGGAGGTCGCTATGAGTTGGAATCAACTTGATGGCAGTGAGTATGGTTTTTCAGTTTTAATGTAAGAAAAGGTAGCTTAATTTTTATGTACAAGGGGAAAACCCACCACTTTTCTTTGACATAATCGTGTCTAGAGAATTTTGTAGTTTTTTTTTTGGCTGCTGATACAAATGACAAACGCCTGTAATCATAACATAGTCCCATTGGCATAACTCAGGTCATGCAACATTCCAATCATGCTAAGAATAACTTCAACCTTTTCCCACACAAGAAATACAAAATAATGAGTGATGGAATGATTAATATAAGCATGGTTAATGTAAGAACGGTTAATATAAGAATAACCATGAAGCTAATAAATTTCAAATAAAAATGATCTACAAGCATATGTACTTTAACTTATAAACAACAATTTACAAATGACATATCTCACTACATTGAGTTTAAGAATCACTAACCTCAAAAACATAATTTACTCAGAAAGAGAGACAGTTGGGTTATTATTTGTGTATAAAATTAAATACAATATGTAATTATTACTGTAATTGACTTGCCTAATCTGTTATAAAATGTGACTTCCTTAAATTCATTATCTATTTATTAATTCAACATTTAGTATGAGCTTCCAAAAAAAAAAGCCAAACTCACAGCCATTGAGTAGATTTTGACTCTTAGTGACCTCCATAAGATTTCCAAGTCTGCAAATCTTTACGGAAGCAGACTGCCTCATCTTTCTTCTGTGGAGTAGCTGGTAGGTTTGAACCACTGATCTTCTGGTTAGCAGCCAAATGCCTTAATCACTACACCACCAGAACTCCTTAGTAGGAGCCTATTATGTGCTAAATAATGTGCTAGGTGCTAGTAGATGAAGATAAAGTTCTACTGCCCTTTAATTTTGTAGAAGGAGGCAGGTAAGTAAAGTAATAAGGACAGTCAAATAATACTGGCTGCTCTAAGTGTGAATGGGAGCTCTGGTAGCATAGTGGCTAAGACACTTGCCTGCTAACCAGACGGCTGGCGGTTCAAACCCACCAGCCACTCCTCGGAAGGAAGGTTGGGCAATCCTACTTCCGTAGCGATACTGCCTCGGAAACCCAAGGAGGGGTCACTATGAGTCGGGTTTGACTTGACCGCACATAACAACAAGTGTGAATAGAATAAACAATGTAGGGGTAGATAAGTAGTAGTTAGTTCTTTAGAACATTCGTGTTTGGGGTAAGGCTCAGAAACTATCCTAGGGATGAGAACATGTACAAAAAAGGCAAAATTTCTAAGTTTGCCATTGCAAAAATGGCTATAGGTAGTACAGAAATGAGCCACATACTTCTATATCTGTGTGTTCTGTACTGTGCATAGCAAGAATTGAGTTCTTTCAAAGAAGAAAAGGAATTTTGTTATGTCAATCACAGACATCCTTTTTTTCCCGCTTTATGTTTTAGTAAAAGGAAAAACAAAACAAAATTGATAGGACCCAAGGGATGTTTGGTTTATGGTACACATGCCATAGTATGTTGAATTTATTTTAATCTTCCCAACGCCACTAAGACACCCATTGAATCTTCTGGGTGCCAATAGAAATCGGGTAGTCCACAAATGTTCTTCTAATTAGGAGAGTTTGGGATTCCTGGGTTCTAACTTTTCCATTGGCATCTCAGAACAGGGCCATTGTAGCCCTGTGGAAATGGGAGTGAGGGGAAGGGACCAAAAGATGCAGTCATGTACGGGGTGGAAGGGGTAAACCCACATTTATGTTATTTTGATGATTAGCTTTCACCTTATTCTTATATAATCTTCACTACATCCCGGAAGCTAACAACCATGTGTCAATCCCATTTTATCCATTGAACCGTTTGATGCTGCTGTGAGAACATTTGTAACTCGAACAAGGTCAAACAGCAGTTTAGAAATAGTGATGCCCTGCCCTGACCTCTGCGGTATTCGGCCTTTTTACACTGTGCTGTTGTTGTTGTTGTTATTTGCCGCCGAGTTGGCCCCGACTCATAGCGACCCCTCCTTGGGTTTCCGAGGCAGTATCACTACGGAAGTAGGATTGCCCAACCTTCCTTCCGAGGAGTGGCTGGTGGGTTTGAACCGCCAGCCTTCTGGTTAGCAGTCAAGTGCCTTAGCCACTATGCTACACTGTGCTAGTCTACCGAAAAAATACTTTTCTAGAGGAGTTTTTCCAGATCACTAATACCTAGAGGCCTTTTGGTAGGTCTAGGCCAGATGTAGATGGAAAGGTAATCCTACTTTTTGCAAATCCTTGGACAAGCTCCACTCTGGCTAAAATCTGGACGCGAGAGCCTTTGACCACCTCAAGGCAAGTGGTAGATAAAGCTCACTGAGCATCTCACGGACACAACCACCACACAGGTGCGCGCGCACCTGTCGCCTGTCGGGTGCGCGCTGCGGGGATGGAGTACGTTCTCCGCGCGCGTGCGCGTGCACCCGGCACCGGTCCCTGTACGTGCGCCGTACGTGGGCACGGTGTCCCTGCGCTCCGCGTTCCGTGCCAGGAGTCAGCTCCTTTCGGAGTTGGAGTCGGGGAGGGGCATTTTCCCAGGCGGTCGTGGCTCCCCCTGGCGGCTGCCGTGCAGCGCTGGAAGCGTGCAGTCAGGCGTTCTCTGCGGACAGCCGGCGGCGGGGCCTTGCCTTATAACGCGGGGTCCTCGGCGGTCTGGGTGGTTGCTTCTGCTGCTGCTGTCGTAGGCGAGGACCGCTGTTAGTGGTGCTGCTGTTTGGTTCGCGGCGGCGGCGGCGGCAGCGGCAGCGAAGGAAGGCGAGGCGACGGGGGAAGGCGGAGGCAGGCGCGGCGGCGGCGGCGCCCGGGGCCCGCGGCGGCGGCGAGGGGGGGGAAGATGGCGGACGTGCTCAGCGTCCTGCGACAGTACAACATCCAGAAGAAGGAGATTGTGGTGAAGGGAGACGAAGTAATCTTCGGGGAGTTCTCCTGGCCCAAGAATGTCAAGACCAACTATGTAGTTTGGGGGTAAGTCCGGTATGGCTGTGGCCTGGGGTGACAAGGAATAGTTGAGAGCCCCCAGGTGACCTGTTTCCTAACCCCTCCCCCCGTTTCCCCTGGGATGAGGAAAAACAGGAGTGTTCCGGGAAAAAGTTTCCTTCCTGAACAGAAGTTGCACTTTTGGGGTGAAGAGCTGCATATGGAGTGGTCCATCTCTTTTAAAATTTGGGAAGCCATAGAGAAAGGTACCATGGGAATTTCTGACTTTGCTCTTTCATTTTTATCAATATATTTTGAGGGCCAGCAGTGTGCAGGGCTGGGGCACAAATATACCTGAACATAGGTGCACAGACGAATACATCGTCTAGTACCGGAGACGTCTCTTTTTGTTCTTTATTTTCTTTCTCTTCTTTGAGGCTCCCATGTGTTGTAACTGTCTTCGCTGGCCCTGCGTCTCCTGGTTCATATCTTTCGTGTTGGAAAAGGGGGTATCTCTCAAGAAGAAAGAATGGAGTCAACTATGTGAAGTTAGGATAGGAAACAGATTAGATGAGTTTGAAAGTCATATAAGTTTGTATTAGAGATAGCGGCAGGGGTTTCCTCAGGGAGAAAGTTAGTAATGGAATGGAGTGAGCGTTTACAGGTTTAAGTAAGAAATTGATGTGCATGATTTGAGAAGTGCGAGTTAAAGGAAAATGGCTTGGAATATTGAGCCTTGTGGGCTTTCTTGAATTTAAATAACTTAGCAGAACATCTAGAGACAAGTTTAATAATCATTAAGGACTATTTTTAGTGATGTCACTCTTTTTGACATTTTCTTTTGAACCTTGAACCAGGACTTCCATATTTAGTTTTGCTTGACTGAGGGAAGAGCAGAGTGAAAGGGGCTGGGCAGTGGGCGCTACCTAGTGTTGACAGAAAAGCTGAGGGTAATTTAGTTTTTTTGTTTGTTCTTTTTTTAAAAAAATTATTTTTATTTGTAGGGCTTATGGTTTAATTAGTTTTATGAAATGACATCATTCTGAATTTTCTGTGGTTTTTTTTTTTTTTTAATCTTTTTAAAAGAATTTGCATTGACAGAATTCCATGTAATTGAATTTTTAATCCCTCCCCTTCAAAAAAGTGGTTTAGGAGTATTCAGGGTGCCAGGCAGTTCATTAATGTAAGAAATAGAAAAATTCCTAAGATTTTCATCCTAGCCTCAAAAGAGTAATCTGAGTAGAGGAGATAACACATAAATTGTCATGAAGTGCTTTCTATCTCCTAAGAGAGCAATCACTTCTGGCTTTGGGGTGTTAGGAATGCTTTCATAGGTGTGTGTTTGGCATGTTGGCTTCTAATAAATTTTTTTTTAATAAATGTATGAGTGAATGAATAAGTTTTAAATAATGGGTGGAATTCTGTGAGTGAGATGATGGATTAGGTCTTCCAAAATGATGGAACTGCATGTATAAAGGCATAATAGCTAGTAAGTAAATGTTATGACAGGTAAAAATCCAGTGAAGCCAGTGAATAAGGAATGCTTAGAACAGATTTCAAACTTTTAGAACAGTGAATTAAACCAAGAAATGTATTTTCACTTATTATATATATCTCTCTTCGTGCATGTACAAATATATACATTTATATATGCAAAAATATGTAACGTTAAACAGTACTCTTTTTGAATGCAGGTCATTGTTATTTTTCTATTTTGTTGTTGTTGGTGTTATGTGCTGTCAAGTCAGCCCCAACTCATAGCGACCCCTCCTTGGGTTTCTGAGGCGGTATCGCTATGGAAGTAGATTGCCCAGCCTTCCTTCTGAGGAGTGGCTGGTGGGTTTGAACCGCCAGCCTTCTGGTTAGCAGTCAAGTGTGTTAGGCACTATGCTACCAGAGCTCCTATTTTCTTTTCTATATCATCAAAAATAAAACTTGATAGTAACCTATATATTTGATTTCCTAGTATAGTAATTAATAGTGCATTGTGATTTGAAATACATTGATTTAAAGGAAAAATGGGAATATACGCTAGGTAAATAGGTTGAGGGTTAATTATAGTAGACTGTATTCAGATAAATTTGAATCATATATTGACCATTTCACTTCTGGATGGGAGAATGAAGTAGGAGTAAGATCAGACATTAACAAGTAGTGTTAGCAAGTAATAAGTGTTTGCATTAGAGAGGTTGCATCCCTAGATTGCATTGTTGTATCCCAGGTATAGTTGCATTCTGGTTTTACTTCATTGTTATTGGTCTGTTTGAGGGATGTTATAAGAATTAGACCTGTGAAATTCATTACTTTCTTTACTGTAAGAATGTTGTTCAGCAGAATCTTTCTTAGCAAGAGTCATAGGATAAATTTCTCTTAAGTTTTGGTGCCAGTCATAGCTGTGCTTCTGCTTAGCAATTTGGTTGTTTTCTTTTATGAATTCTCTCTAAACCATAACTGGTTAGGTTTCTCTTGCTGTTGACAAAGTCCTGAGCTTAATGTGGGCCTAATTCTAAAAAGTTCATAGGGCCTAAGAGTGTGAATTTTGTGTGTTTTCTTAATTCCTGCTTATTCTCGTTGTTTGCCATTGTGTCCTAGTAACATTTGTCCTAGTAACAGTTTGACTTACCAGTCATTTACTTTTGTGTATTTTGGTTAGCTATTCTAAATCTGTTATGGGACAACAAAATAAGTATGGATAAATGAGCACATTAAATCAAGCCTGAAGAGTTGCATTGGTATTGTTGGTAAAAATCTTGCCTTAATTATTTCAGGACTGGAAAGGAAGGCCAACCCAGAGAATATTACACATTGGATTCTATATTATTTCTTCTTAACAATGTGCACCTCTCTCATCCTGTTTATGTCCGACGTGCAGCCGTAAGTGGAGTTCGTTTAAAATTGTTTCTTTGAATTAATGTTAGATATCACTTGATGTGGATAACTTTCCTTATAGGCTTCAGGTAAAAAGAATGAAAAATCTGTATATATGGTTATATGTCTCATGGAGGGTCAAGATTGGGCCTCTGTTTGAGATTTATACACGTTTTGTAATTTGTTTTTTTTTGAAATGTAAAAATATAGGTAATGTTTGTAACAATGGACATTTTACAACTATTTTATAGGATTTTTAAAAGAATTTATGTACCTGTTGAAGAACCAAGGTACTTGAAATACTAATCTCAAGAGAACTTTTGTTTTTAAATGTTGTAAGAAGGAATCAAACAGACAGCTTTTTAAGGTTAATTTTAAATCAGTAGAATACAACTTTTTCGTACTGTGGTAGTTCAGTTTGTGTGTCAACTTGGCTGGGCCTGGTTGAGTGGCTGGGCAGCTGGGGTAGTATTCCCCATGATGAGACTGGTAATCAACTCTGTGGTGGAATCTACTGTGAGTAGTTGCCTTAGGGAATGCGGTCTGCTTCCTATATATAAGAAGCAGCCTTGGGGAATGGTCTCTAGTTTATGGTACGCTTGGACTTTGCATGTAGCCTTGTTGTCGTTCAGCAGCCTGCCATGCTCTGTCAACCTTGGGACTTACAATGGACTTAAAATGGCCTGCCATGTGGTTTGGTAACATCATTACTGTGCCTTTTTACTTGTCAACATCAGGCGCCTCAGCCTCAGCAGCCAGCAGCTGTCTGAGTGAAGAAAAGTCTGTGGCTCAGTGGGCTGGGAGCTGGAGGCAGACCTGAAGCCCAAGGCTGAGGGGCTTTCACCTAGCCCATACATAGAGCCTGGCACTTTGAACTTGGACTGCTAGCCTCCTGAACTGTAATAGAATAAAAACTCCTGTTGTTAAGGCCATCCCATTTGTGGCATTTTCTGTTAAGAGTGGCACTAGATAACCAGAACACATACTGTACTGATAAATTAATGTTTCCAGTTTTGCCTGCTTTCTGTATCTCACTGCTTAAAAATTTATTATTTAGAAGAAACTTTAGGAGTACTGAAAAGAACTTGGTTTCACAGAGAATATGATGAAGAGATTCTTCATCTATAGTAAAGCAGTATATTATAATGGATTTGTAAGGCTTTAGAGTTATTTGAGTATACTAGCTGTGAGTCATGACAGTTGCCATAAATGGCTTATGAAAATGCCCCAAAAGATAATTCATTTTCCAAATGAGACCCTCCCCAAATATCTTTTGGTAAACTTGAACATAAATTTTTTTTAAGATATAAATGAAATAATTAAGTGTCTGCTTTTAGTATTTATTGTTTTAATTAACTTAAAAGCACATATTTAAAATTAAATATGAAATGTACTAATTTGTAAGTACTGCTTTTCCCCAATTCTTAACAATTCTTGAAACAGTTTTATTAAGACTTTTACAAACTTCATTAACATCAATTTATCTGTTATCACTAGAGCCACATTTTGGGTTATCTATCTATCTCTGTGGCCAGAAGACATTAAATTGAAATTTACTTCTGTAACCTTCCCTTCCCTCCTAGTAGTAATGTTGATGTTGTTTCTGGCTTATGTGAGATGTCATTTCAGAATAATACCTTGTTGTTTGAAGTGATTGGGAAAGTCTTCCATCATCTACTGAGCTTTGTAAGGATCATACTGTAGGACTGCTGCTTTCTGAGCAAGAAATACATAATGTTACATACCTATTTAAAAACAATAAGATTAGAGTGAAATTACTTGGGCAGTACTGGGGCAAAATGGTGGCATCTCTATGTATAAAGTTATTTTAATTCATATTAAATCTTTATGAGTTAGGCAGTAGTTAGCATGTCGTATTGGACATACCCACTCATTTCAGGATAATAAAGATGATGCAGATACTTGACTTAGATTTAGAGATTGTTTTCTTGGGAAATGGTTATAGAACATAACTGACAGCTGTAATTGTTACTGTGGACCTTATGACCTTTGGTCAGATAAGATTTTAACTCTTATTTTTCTTAAATTTTTGACAACTTTAAAAGGCAGAATTCTGAAATTTTAGGTCTCTGCTAACTTTGGTGGTTTTCTCTTCTAACATCTTTTGTGTAATTTGCTCTTTCTCGTGAGCAGCCCACTCTTGAAATAGGCATTCTTGACCCATAGCTCCTGTTAAGTGTGAGTCGACTGTATCTTTGTCACTTGGCTACAATGTGTACATAATTCAGTAATGATTAAATGATTATTATCAGACTTAGAAGCAGAAATTTAATGAAAATTAATTCAAATCTTTTGATTATCCTATTTTATGTAGACTAGTTTTAAAAAATACATACGCACCAAAAACTTGTGAGCTCTTAAACTTATCATGGCCAAGATTAAAATTTTAACTAGACCTTTTTTTTTGAAGTATAAATACAGATTTTTCTTTAAATGATTAAATCTAGTTCATTTGTATCAGTACTCAGTATTAGATAATTGACCAGAGGTCCTAAGGACTCTTGTTACTTCATTATTGTTCATATAAGATGACAAAGGAATTTCAGGTTTATAATCTTATCACCATGATGTTTGTTTACATTAGGAAAAAAAACACAAAATTGTGGTAATTACAGGGTTCATTAAATTCATGGCCCAAAGATGCATTGGTACCTAAAGTATACAGTTTTATTTGTTTCGCTCACTTCTTTACAAATAACTAATATGAAAGATTAAACAAAAATTACTTATTTTATTAAGATATGTTTTTCAGGTTTATTTTATTTTATTTTGAGTATATTTTCCCCTCTGAAGGATTTATACACACACAAAGATGAAGAAGAAACATGTAATGTATAAGGTAGACAACCTAGACAGCCATTTTTAACATTTTCCTGCATAAACTCCCGAACATTTTGTCATTCCTGAACAACATGTATTTATTTATTGTTAATTATCAAAATTTAGTTTTAGTGTCTAGTTTAGTTTATTTGAAAGAGTTCAAATGAAATGTTTTGAGGAGGTCTGGTTTGGGTGAGAGAAAAAAAAATGATTTGGTTACATCGTATAAAGTGAGAAGGCTGTGGGACTGAAAGTATTTGTCCCAAATGTGCAAGCCATCATGTGTGCAATTAAAAATTAGAATAAGCAAAAGGAAGAGAAAGAAAAGAATATAATTGATGTTTTGAAGCGGAAAGAGTCATTGTTTCATTTCTAATAATTTTGTATAGGAGCTCTGGTGGCGTAATGCTCATTGACTGCTAACCAGAAGCCTGGTGGTTCAAACCCACCAGCCACTTGGAAGGAATCTTCTTCCACAGAGGTATTGCCTTGGAAACCCAAGGAAGGTCACTGTGCTAGAATTTTAAAAAATAAAGCTATCAAAAATTAATGTTAAAAAATTTTTCAAGATTTCTGTTTGGTTCTTTTAGCCTGGTCATTTAATACAAATAGGATTTTAAATATATATTATCAAGATATGTTGGAATAAAATTCAGATGCTGTATGATGTTTGTCTTTACTAAGTTTTGTATAGTTGCTATTGATTTCATATCTAATTTAAAATTTTTTCTTCAGACTGAAAACATTCCTGTGGTTCGAAGACCTGACCGAAAAGATCTACTTGGATATCTCAATGGTGAAGCATGTGAGTAATTTTTAAACTACTGTCACTTTAAATAAAAACAACATTTTTTTGAAATGAGAAACAGTGGGAAAAGAATTTATAGTCCCTAAAAAATTAATTAACCTATCTGCGGTTGTGTTCATATGATCACATTTCTTTCCTTATATAGTAAATGCACTGTTTTGCTGCCTAAAGCCAATCATACCTTTCTTGTATATGGATTCCATCTCTTTTTACCCACTAAAAGACTATCTCTCTAAATTATTTCTATCTTGCACCATCAGTTTTCTCTTTGTACATTTCCTTTAAAATATGGACATTCAGGAATATCTCACATCTTTAAAAAAAATTTGACCACACAGGTTTACTATCTACTGTTCCATTTTATTTTTCTCCTTTATTGCAGAATTCTTTGAAAGAGTTGGCATGGTATCACTGTTACGTCTAGTTTTTTTAAATCTACTCTTATCTGGCTTTCATCCTCATCATCTTGCTGAAATTACTCTTGTAAGATCAACAGCTTACTTAAGGATTGCAAATCCTTTGATTTTTCTCATTAACAGCTTGCTTGAGCTTGTAAGGAGCTCTGGTGGTATAGTGCCTAAGGCATTTGACTGCTAACCAGAGGGTTGGTGGTTCAAACGCACCAGCCACTCTGCAGAAGGAAGACTGGGCAGTCTATGTCTATAAAGATACACAGCCTCAGAAACCCAAAAGGGGTAGCTGTGAGTCGGAATTGGCTTGATGGCAATGAGTTTGTTTTCTTTTTTTTGTTTTTAAACTTGCAACAGCATTTGATGCTGTCACCTATCTTTGTGAAAGCCTTTCTTCATTTGGCATTTGGAGCACCAGGCTCTTGGTTCTCTTCCTATTCGTTGTCTAATCCTCGGTCCATTTTGCTTACTTTCTTCTGTGCTTGACTTCTAATTCTTGAAGTTCTCTAGGACTTGATTTTTTTTTTTCCTTTTTCTCTTAATGCTTAATCTCTACATGACTTCTTCTAGTTTCATGTTTTAAATACCTTCCATATGCTGTTGAATTCCAGTTTATTTCCAACACTGACCTCTTCCCTGAGCTCCAGATTTATGAATTCACTGTTAACTTAGTGTCTTCGCTTGGCTGTTTAATGGGCATCTGAAATTTAACATTACTAAAATAGACTGTCTACTTCTTTCCTCCTCTTCTCCTTTAAATCAAAATAAAAAAACACCCAAGTTTATTCTTCCCCCGGTATATCCCATTCATGCTGTTGGTTAGGCCAGAAATCCTGGAGAAATCTTTGATTTCTCTTTTTTCACATTTTACATCCATTCCAACGACAAGGTCTTTACCTTTAAAGGTATGACAGGTTCTTACCATTATACATCTACTTTATTCCATTTTTCTCTGTTAAACTATTTCATAGCCTCCTCAAGTTTCCACTATTTATTTTCTGCAATGGTGTTTCCACCTAGGAGTGAGAGTGACCTTTCTTTGAAAAAGTGCATACACTTGATTGTGTTGCTCACCTGCTCACAGCCATCTTGTGGTTTTCCAGAATAAGACGCCTATTTGCTATATTGAGCGTATATGATCTTGCTTCTGCCTATGGCTGTGACCTTATCTTTTACCAAACTTCTTTTGTCCATAGCTGACTAGTCTCATTAGTCTTTTAGCTGTTCTAACCTCAGAGCCTTTGTACTTGCTCTTCCTCTGTCTTGAATTCTGATTTTCTGTGCTGTCACATGGCGTACTTCCCCATTCAGATCTGTGTCACCTCTTCTTCCATCAGATGAGACTTCTCTGACTGCTGTATTGGCAAGGTCAAATAACATTACTCCTTTACACCTTCCTGTTTTATGTAGTATCATCTTGATATATTGGTTTAATTTAATCAAATCCTTTTTTTGACCTGAAATTATATATTTTTTCACTTATATATTATGTGCTGCTTCCACCAAAGAGTAAACCCCAAGTGGGCAGAAACTCGTCTGTCTTATTTATTGTTAAATACACAGCATTTAGAACAGTGTGTGGGACATAGTAGCTGCAGTGCAGTGAATTACTTGGTGTGGCTTGTCTAGCCATAAACTTTGTAACTCCCACTGGATTACTGGGTGGGACCATGCAAATAAAGTGTGTAGAACTCTGATGTTAGAATTGGCTAGTTTTGTCACTCTGGCAGGGTTAAAATGAGCCTTCCTAGAGGGAGAGAGGGAACTCTGGTAGCATAATGGCTAAAGCACTTGACTGCTAACCAGAAGGCTGGTGGTTCAAACCCACCAGCCACTCCTCGGAAGGAAGGTTGGGCAATCCTACTTCCGTAGTGATACTGCCTCGGAAACCCTCCGGAAACCCAAGGAGGGGTTGCTATGAGTCGGGGCCGACTCAACGGCACATAACAACAACAACAACAACAACAGAGGGAGAGAGGGATCTCACTGCCATCAAGAGAGAAGAGCTGGAGGTGAAGTAGAGTAGTGCTTCAATGAATAAATGAATGATTATTAATTTGCTGTCTTACAGAATATAAATAAGTTGATATAGTAGAATAGTTTGGTCTCACCTTCCCTGGGGTGTAGTTTACTGCCTTTCACTCATTAACAGCTGCCTGTTGCATATTCTCCATGGCGTTAAGCAGTAAGATTGATTTGTACAGAGAATCTTGTGCATAATGGAAAGATCATCTTCAGGATTGTTATTTTCCTGTGCTATCTTTTCAGCATTCAGCAAGCACTTACTAAGTGCTTATTCCTACAGGTATTGTGCTGGCTGCTGTATGAAATGCAAAATCTCGTATCTTCAAGATTTTCATTGTTCTGCAAGGTAGACTGATAAAGGGTTAGAACCATGAGAGGACTGAAGAGGGCCCAATTCTGCTGTGAAGAAGGGTGGAAATGGGGTGTATATGGAAAGGCTTTTCCTTTGAATCAAATTAAATTTACTTTTTGGAGCAGTGTTTCCTCAACTTTTTAAATTATGAGAATCATGTGGTGTACTTATTGAAAATACATATTTTTGCTTCAGAAGGTCTAATATAGGATTCTCTTAATGTGTATCTCAGGTGAGCCTGTTAGGTAGGAGTATGTTAAAGCATATGGATTTTCATTTCAGAATACAAAAAAAGAATTATCCTTTATTCATTTCAAATAAATTTAGTCATCAGGCTTTAAGGAACCTTGTTAGTGCTGTGGTTAAGTACTTAGCTGCTTACTGAAAGGTTGGCAGTTTGAACTTATCAGCTGGTTCATGGGAGAACAATGTGGCAGTCTGCCTTTGTAAAGATTACAGCTTTGGAAGCCCTTTGGGGACAGTTCTACTCTGTCCTTTAGGGTCATTATGAGTTGGAATTGACTTGAAGGCATTGGGTTTGATTTGGGGTTTTGGATATTGTTTTGCAAATATTTAATTGCTGATGTAATGGTTTAACAAAACATTTGAGCAAATATTAAGACCATGTTCTTAGAAAGACATACTGGCTTAAAGATGTCACTTTTTAATATAATCCATATATTTAATATGATAAAAATCCCTACTATGTTTTTCAGGGAGGGGTGATTCTAAACGTTATTTAGTAAAAGAAACAGTATCATAAAAACTTAGGGAAGAGCAATGAGAAAAGACTAGCCATTCTAGAGGTTAGAACTTAAAGCCTTAACAACTTAGAAAGTATGAAAATAGATAAACCAATAGAACAGCTTTCTTTTCTTTTAGGTTAGAAATATATATGTGAATTTAACATGACTGAAGTTACATGCTAAATCAGTAGGGGGAAAGATGGCCTTATTCAGTTAATATGTTTTTGAAAATAAGATTTGCAATGTACAAAGACATAAGAAATTGAGGAAAAGATAGTTAAAACTCATGTTATGGAAAAAGGGCCAATCTCACTAATATGAAATTCTGGAAATATATATAAAAGACCAGTAGCCCAATGGATTATGGTCATATAATTCACACAAAAAAATGGTAAGATTGTATGAAAAATGCACAATTTAATTGATAATAGAATTACAAACATAAACAATGCAGAGATAACATATTTTACCCAATAGGCAAAAATCCAGAAATTTAATAACACACCCACTTTTCACTTGTCAACACGGATAGGTTCCAAAGACCAGATCGTTAAGCAAAAATCAGTATTACGCGAAAATGGAAGATGACCACATCAGATCACAAAATGAAGGATGACTGCATCATTATATAACTGCCAAATTACATCAGTAGTAACTACCAAATTACATCATTACATAATTGCCAAACCACTGAGAATCATGGTCCTGCCAAGTTGACACATAACTGTAACCATGACAGCCATCATTACTCTTGCCTTGCACCTTGATGTCTGTTGCTGTCAGACATACGTCATTCATATGTAAAAAAGATAATAGATATTTTACTATTGTAAATATGAAATGTCTGATAACAAATAGGTGATATGTGAGGAGTAAGTGTATACTCTGGTAAGGCTGTAAGGAAAATAGGTATTTTAATACATTGTTGTTTATAGTGTCAGTTGATACAACTCATTGAAGTAATTTGGCAACAGTAATTACACATTTTATGTAGAAATCCTACTTGTGACTTTTTGTATAGATGAATTTGGAAATACGTGAGATGACATATACAAAATTATTAATTATGGCATAATTTGTAATGACAAAGACTTAGAATTGAAGTAGCCATCAATAGGGAACTAGTAAATTATAGTTAATTCATATAACAGAATCCTTTGTAAGTGTGAAAAAGAGCTAAGAAAATGCTTTACGTATTGTACATACTGAAAATGGAGGGATGTTGGTGATACATTGTTATGTTAATAATAAAACACAAAAAACAAAAAAAACAAGGTACCATAATGGTGTTGATAGTATGCTACCTTTTGTGTAAACAGGGAATATGAGTATAATGTATATTCTCATAACTATAGAAAGAAACTCTAGAAGGGTATATAGGAGACTAACAGTGGTTATGAAGGGTGGTAGGAAGTAGAAGGGTGGATGGGGACAGGTGTATCCCTTTTTTACAGTTTTTTTTTTTTGAGCCATTCAAAAGTTAAATGATTTAATTAAAAACATTTTCTTACCAAGTATGAGTAACTCAAAATTTTATCTTTAAAGTGAATGCTAACTTAAAAACTTTTCCTCATATTTGTATATATTAGTGTATTTATGTTTAGATATATCTTATGCATGTGCTTTCTTATACTGGAGTGTTTGAAGTGATAATTGCAATCAGATCATCTTAACTGTAAGCTAAATTGTTAAAAATAGTTTATCTTTTTATATGCTTTCTAACAGATTAATATTCTACAAAAAAATCAGTTATAAAATTGCTTTAAAGCTTATTTTTTACTCGGGGAAATCATCATATGGAAATTTAGAAATATACAGCATACCTTGAACATTTCACTCAATAATATCTAATGTTTGTGTTTAAATATTGATCTCTCACATGAATCTTTTTCAATCTTCAGCAACATCGGCAAGTATTGACAGAAGTGCCCCCTTAGAAATAGGTCTACAGCGATCTACTCAAGGTATGTCTCATCAGATTTTTATAAAAAATTTTCAATAACCCATGCCAAAGATACATATTATTTATTTATTTTCCCCTTATAGTTAAACGAGCTGCAGATGAAGTTTTAGCAGAGGCAAAGAAACCACGAATTGAGGTAATGGAATTTTATTTTAAAGGTGATTTATATTGTTTCTGAAATTGGGTTTGTGTAGTAACAAGAGTTCTGTGCTCATATTGGTTTTTTCTTTTTTGATAAATTGTTGTACTAGGTCAGGGTTGGAGGACTTTTCTAGAAAAGCCCAGAGAGTATATACTTTGTTACAATTACTCCTTACTATTATAGCCCAAAGGCAGTCATACTGTTGTTGTTGTGTGCCCTCAAGTCGGACCCAACTCACAGCGACCCCTCCTTGGGTTTCCGAGGCAGTATCACTACAAAAGTAGATTGCCCAACCTTCTTTCCGAGGAGTGGCTGGTGGATTTGAACCACCAGCCTTCTGGTTAGCAGTCAAGTCCCTTAGGCACTACGCTACCAGAGCTCCTAAGGCAGTCACAGGGATTACATAAATGACTAGGTGTGGCTATATTCCAATAAATCTTCACACATACAGGCAGTAGGCCAGATTTGGCCTTATGCTTTAGTTTGTCTACCCCTGGAACAGGGTGGTATGGGAATTTGCCTCACTCTTAAGAGTTGTAAGCACCAGGTACTAATCATAGTTATGTCATTAAAATATTGACATTTCAGGTCACAGATTTTTTGTAGAATTTTATAACACAGAATATTTAATAATAGTTCATGTGAAATAGAAGCCACCTATAAAAACTTCCTTTGTGTAATGAAGTTTGTTGGTTAGTTAATATACTTCATAAAGTAATTGAACCTTAAGAATTTTAATTATATGATTTTGACATTATATGTGTAAATTTGTTGTAAGCCCTCAGATCAGTTATATGTAAAACCCTTGAAGATGGAGAATAACACACTAAAGGCACAGTTAAAATCTGAGAAATGATTTAACTGGTCACACATCAATTGAAATAACAGTATTGGACGAGTATTTATCACTAATGTTAGCATTTCTGAAAACCATAAATTATTTTAGATATGTGTAAAAATCAAATTATCACATGTGTATACTGTTTGCCTGCTATATAAATAGTAAAGCATCCATAATTGAGGATAAAACTTATAGTTGAAGGGACATCATTGGTTGGTAAGGACATACAGTAAAATGAGTGACAAATTTTAATTTAAAATAATTTGGGCATACTCAGAGACATGGACATGATAGTTTTTGGGTAATGGTAACAAACTCAATGTTAATACTCTGCTAGGTAATACTCTTAAGTATTTTATGTATACTGACATACTTAGTCCTTACCACAGTCTCTTGAAATTGGTAGTAGCATGCATTTCATCTGTGAGCACACAGGCACAGAGACCAATAAGTGTGTTGTTGAGATTCATAACAGCTACTGAGTTGTAGAGCTAGGATTAGAACTCAGACTTCCTGACCTCTAGCCATTCCGTTTCACTGGGTACAAATTTTGTAGCAGTAAAACTGATGTTTTCCTCAACTCTGCTTGCATGAAAAGGAATTTGTGACCCACTGTGAACAAACTGAATGAATTTGGGGATACTATTTATTTGGAGAGAGCTCTAGTGGTGTAGTGCTTAAGGCATTTGACTGCTAACCAGAAGGCTGGCGGTTCAAACCCAACAGCTACTACTTGGAAGGAAGATTGGGCAATCTACTTCCATAGTGATACTGCCTCAGTTGCATCTGACTTGATGGCACTGTGTTTTTTTTTTTTTTTTTTTTAATTTGGAATCTGAATAGTAATTATTTGGAAATTTCAAATACCAGCAATATTAATTTGCTAAGATTCCAGTAACTTAAAAAATCATATAATTATTTCCAGAGCATGTGTAACATTAAATTGTGTTTCGTAGACAGTTGCATTACATAAATAGTTTTCATTTCAGCAAATATATATTGATGACCTGCAAGGCACTATGCTAGGAGAGAGAAAACCTAAGGGCAGGAATTCTGAGTTGATTAAAATCTATATTGTATTTATCTGTAAAATTAGTGGTCTCCTAAGGCACTTGGGGGGAGCTCTGGTAGCATAGTGCCTAAGGCACTTGACTGCTCACCAGAAGGCTGGCGGTTCAAACCCACCAGCCACTCCTCGGAAGGAAGGTTGGGCAATCCTACTTCCGTAGTGATACTGCCTCGGAAACCCAAGGAGGGGTCGCTATGAGTCGCTCGCTCGAAGGCAAACAACAACAACAACAACAAGGCACTTGGGCAATCTGTGTTAATGCCTTTATTACAAGTGGGAAAAGTTTAATGATCTGCTGAACTACCACCATTGCATTCATTTCAGCTGATAGGTCCATTTTAACTTTTTTTTTTTTTTTTAAATGGTGGATTAATATGAGGGCATAATTTAGAGTCCAGCATTATTTTGGACCTCTTGAATATACTGATGCTTTTTATACAATTTCATATTTCATTAGATTCTGATCCTCCATTTTCTTATTTGTAGGATAGACATTGAGCAAGATAAGTTAAATTTTGTTTTGTTTTTAAGCAGGCAAACACTTTTTAGACAAAATCTTACCTGAAATCCTAATATGTGTTTGAGCTAAAAGCTTAGCTACCAAAGTTGAATTTATAGAAGATCTTGCAGTGGCCGGTGAGATAATTTGCAGTAAATCCTTAATACTGTGAGAAACATGTTCTGAAAACCACTGAAGTTTAACTTTTAGTGTTTTGATCTTTGCTAAAGGAATTAAGACTTACAGCAACAGATGAAGAAAACTATAGATTCCAAAGGAAATTTTGACCGTGGTGAAGGATTTTTATATGTAATTATACTTTTGGGTAGCAGGTGCCATATTTTATGCCATGCATTTATTAGGTCCTAATAAGCAATAAATGTTCATGGATAACAACAACAACAAAAAAGTAATTTTAAACATTCTCAAAGAGAAGGAATTTATTGTATGTATTTCTGAATAAAGATAGATATTTTATGAGAAGAACACTTAATCATTGGGAAAAGTGATTAAAGAAATTACTTTCTAAACTTTTAGGCAAGTCTAATCTTATATAAGTCAACATTGTTTATTATTGTCATATTGTGTAGCTAATAGGTAACTAAAAGTAATTTAAAGTTGATTTAAGGCCAGTTATGCCTAGAACTTTATAGGTTGGAACTTTGTTAAGAAAATCTTTTGTAAGGTATTTTTTTCTCTACTAGAAGTTAAATAAAAATTTAAAACATTCATTAATCAGTGATTATTTCCAGGATGAAGAATGTGTGCGTCTTGATAAAGAGAGATTGGCTGCTCGTTTGGAGGGTCACAAAGAAGGAATTGTACAAACAGAACAGATTAGGTAAGAATTTATTTAGTGGAAAGTAGGCAGTTTAGACATGCGTAAGAATGCATGGAGAAGAAATCCTAATAGCTATTCATGTTTACAAGGAGCTTTGGTGGCGCAGGGGTTAAGTGCTTGGCTGCTAAGTAAAAGGTCAGTAGTGTGAACCCACCAGCCACTCCATGGGAGAAAGATGTGGCAGTCTTTCCTTGGAAACTATGGGACAGTTCTACTCTGTTCTATAGGGTCCTTATGAGTTGGAATCAACTCAATACAGGCCAACAAGTTTTTTAATCCATGTTTGTATTTACCTCTTCCATTCATTCCTCTGTGGCCTAAATTCAAAAGATGATGATGATACATGAGCATGTTTTATGGTAGTGGAGATTGGAAACCGTTGTGCTAATTATGCTTTCTTGAAAGCCTTCCTGATTCTATTACCACATTGGTCTTTCCTTTTTAAGATTGTTTCATAATCCAAACCACTCATTTTATCATGTAATCTCTTGTTGATTTTTGCAGAGGTCAGCAAACATTTTTTTTTGTATGATGTATTAAGTATTTTTAGCTTTGGAAGTCTATTGCAATTACTCAACTCTGCAGTAGTTAGAGAGAAAGGAACCATAGACAATATATAAATAAATGAGCATGGCTATATTTAGCCTGTAACCTTAGTTTTCTGACTCCTGATTTTTAGTATAATTAGAATCTTTTCTTATTATTTCTTTGCCACAGTCTTCTGTTTATGGAAGTTTTATCCAAAGTTCAAAAGTCAGTGTAGATTTTTAAAAATAGCTTTGAGGTACAATTGACATGCAGTAAACCACACATATTTAAAGTACTCTGGCTGTGAAACCATCGTTATAGTCAAGATAATGAACATAGTGTCACTCCATCAGTTTTCACAGTGCTTGTTATTAATGCGCTGCTTCCACCTATCCAACATCATCTCCTCCCGAGGCAACCAATAATCTGTTACTGTAGATTAATTTACTTTTTTTTAAAGTACTATGTAAATGGAATTATGCACTATAGGTTTTATTTCCCTCTGTTTTCTTTTACATAGCATAAATGTTTTGAGGGTCATTATTTTATTCCTTCTTCATACTCTGAGTGTACCATAGTTTGTTTACCCAGTCACTTGTTGAGAGACATTTTGGTTATAGCCATTTTTTTGGCTATTACAACTAAAACTGCTATGAACATTTATGTACAAGTTTTTATCTTAGCACTTTGTGGAAAACCAGTTGTTCTTATTGATGTAGGTCTATTTCTGGAACCTTTATCTTCTGTTGATCTATGTCTTTATGTTAATGGCATACTGTTAAGATTACTGTATCTTTAATAAGTATTGAAATCAGGTAGTGTTAGCTCTCCAACTTTATTCTTCTGTTTCAAGGCTGTTTTCATTATCCCAGAGCCTTTGTATTTCCATGTGAGTGTTGAAATTAGCAGGTTGTTAATTTCCACAGTAGTTCCTGCTGGAATTTTGATTGAGATTGCATTGAATTCATAGAATAATATGGAGAGAAATTAGCATTTTAAGAATATTGAATATTCTGATGTTTCTCCAAGGTCTACTTTGCCATTTATGGAGAGATGTTAACAAAATGAAACAAACTTGTTGCCATCAAGTCAATTCTGAGTTGTGACCCCATGTGTTACAGAGTAGAACTGCTCCAAAGAGTCTTTTTGTCTGTAATCTTTACAGACATCAATTGCCAGGCCTTTCTATTCTAGCAACACTGGGTGATTTTGAACTCTCAGCCTTTATGTTAGCAGCCGATTGCCAACCCCTGTGCCCACAGGAATCTATGGAGAGATTTAGGTCTTCTTTAATTTCTCTCAGCAGTGTTTCATAATTATAAGTATTATGCATCTCTTGTAATATTTGTAAGTATTTCATGTTTTTTGATGCTGGTTTAAAGGGTATATTATAAAATTTAAATCGCTGATTATTCATTGCTAGTATAAAAATGAGCCCTGTTGGCACAGTAATTAAAACACCTGGCTGCTAACTGAAAGGTCAGCAGTTCAAACCCATTAGCCTCTTCACGGGAAAAAGATATATGTGGCAGTCTGCTTGTGTAAAGATTACAGCCTTGGAAACCCTATGGGGCAGTTCTGCTCTATCCTGTGGGGTTACTCTGAGACAGAATCGACTTCATTGCAATGGATTTGGTTTTTGGTTTAGTGTAGAAATAAAATTAATTTTTTGTGTTGATCTTATATCCTATAATCTTGCATGTTTATATTTACCTTACATTTAACTCTTTTATTCTAGTATTCCACTGGATTTTCTATATAGACAGTTATATTGTATACAGAGAAAGATGTCTTCACTTCTTCCTTTTCAAACTCCATGCTTTTTATTTCCTTTTCTTGCCTTATTACTTGGCTAGCCTTTCTAGTCTAATGTTGAATAGGCATTCCTGTCTTGTTTCTTGTTCCTGAAAACACTTAAGTCTTATACTGACTTCCTAGCATACTACTTACTACCTTGGGTAATAGAAACTTTTTATGAGGTTAAGGAAATTCTCTTCTGTTTCCAGTTTACTGAGAGTTTTTTTTTTATCAGAAATGTTGGATATTGTCTCGTGCTTTTTCTGATTCTATTGAAATGATCATATTGTTTATCTTTTGTTAAAATACAGAATTAAGTGAATCTTTTCAATGTTTGCATTCCTTAGATATAACTCTTTATTACTATTTTAAAAATAGGTAAGATTGTTCTTTTTCTTTTTTTTGTTTTATATGGTACTCTTTAGTTACCTTGTTAATATCTGTAGAATTTGAAGTTATGGCCCCACTGTTATTCCTGATATTAGTAACTTGTGTCTTCCAGTTTCCTTATCACCCTGGCTAAATGGATATATTTTATTGATCTCAAAGAAGTAGATTGAGGTTTTTCTCTATTTTTTTACTCCTCCTCATTTAACTGTGTTGAAAGCATACACACCAGAACATCTGCCAAAAACAACTTCCACATTTACAACTCAATGACATTGATTACATTTTTCATGTTGTGCCACCATTATCACTTTCCTCATCCAAAATATTATATCATCATTAACATAAACTTAATGCTTCTTTCCCCAATCCTCCCCACCCCCCCCCCACAAAAAGCCTTTTTCTGGTTACCATTGGTAATCTTTAGTTTCTGTATGTTTTCTTATTTCATGTAAGTGAGATCATACAGTATTTGTCTTTTTGCAGCTGACTCATTTTGCTTAGCATGTTTTCAAGATTTGTCCATGTTGGGCATACATTAGGACTTCATGTCTCTCTTTTTTGTAAACTTTTTATTGTGATTTGGGTGAAATTTGACAGAGCGGATTTGTTTCACATTCAACAGTTCATACATGTTTTGTGATACTGGTTTTATCCCCTGCAGTGTAACGATTCTCCAGCTTCTTCCCTATGGTTACCCTTTCTTTGTGTCCTTGCCTGTGCATTCCTGCCTCCCTGCCTTTCTCCTTAATGCAAATGCTGTTCTTCTGATCTTCCATGGTTGCTGTTCTAAGGAGTGCATCTCCCTGATGTAAGTGTATAGCTCATAGGCTTATCTGTGGTTTGGCTGAGAGTTGAGCCACAGGAGTGAGTTCAGTTCCAGGACTGAAGGGTGACTCAGGGCCACTGTCTTGGGGGTTTCACCAGTCTCTTTGAGCCCAGTAAGGCTGGTCTTCTTTATGATTTTGAGTTATTTTCCCATAGTTTTCTCCCACTCTATCTAGGATCTCCCTTTCTGAGTAGTTGGGCACCATCTAGTCTTCTGATCTCAGGGTCATATAGGCTGAGGTTCTCATGGTCCATAAGTCCTTTGGACTGTTTCCATGTGTCTTAGATTTTCTTCATACTTCTTTGCTCTGGACTAGGAGAGACCATAGTTAACCTCTGAGATGGCTGCTTACAGGCTTTTAAGACTGTAGTGACTACTCACCAAAGTAAGATGTAGAACAGTATTCTTGTGTAGGATATTGTGCCAGTTGAGCTTGATGTCCTCCATAACCATGGTCCCAGCTCATAGGTCCAGTGACTTGCTCCTTTAAGGTGCTTATTTGTGGCTAAGAAGTTATCTTAACTGTGTCTTCTGTTATGTTTAAACTGCATATGGATATTTTTATAGCACATACAACTACATATGAAGGAGTATTATCTGCCAAACCTGTGTGTGGTCATGGGTATATTCTCATTTGTGTATCCATACCCGATCTTCTTGCCTGTCTTCCTCTGTGTCTTTTTGTAGATTTGTGTTTGCTGTTACTGATTATGCAGTATTGTGTATGTGATAGTATTTGCTTTTATTGTCTGTACCTCACATCTTTTGTTACATTGCTTTTCACTTCACCCACATCAGACTTCATTATCCATCTGTTTTCCCACCCTCCTTCTCCCCTGCCATCCCTGGTAATCAACAAAGAAAATGTCCTTCCCTGTGTAAACCTTTCCTGGACATTTTACAATAATAGACTCATATAATATTTGTCCTTCTGTGCTTAACTTATTTCCCTTAGTACAATGTCCTCCAAGTTCATCCATGTTATGAGGTGATTTGCTAATTCTTCATTATTTTTTAATGTTACATAGTTTTTCCATTGTGTGTTTGTGCCCTAGTTTGGTTATCTATTCATCTGTTGAAGGGCACTTTGATTGTGTCCATCTCTCTGCTCTTATAAATACTGCTCTGATGAAATGGGTGTGCATATTCGTGTCCTGCATCTAACCTCTTTACGATATATTCCTAATAATGAGATTGCTGGATCAAATAGTATTTCTGTTTCCAACTCTTAAAGGAAGCACCATACTGTTTCCACAGTAGCTGTACTATTTTACAGTCCTACCAGCAGTGTATGAGAGTTCTCATCTCCATACTCTTGGCAGCATTTGTTGTTTTCTGTCTTATTGAATTTTGGTATTATTGCTGGGGTGAGATGATATATCATTGTTCTTTTGATTGGTATATCTCTAATGGCTAATGGTGGTGCAGTGCCCATGGCTTTTATCAGAAGGTTGGTGGTTGAAACTTAACCAGCTGCTTTGTAGAAGGAAGATGGGGCAGTCTACTTCCGTAAAGATTTATGGCCTCAGAAACCCAGTGGGGATCTCTGTGAGTCAGAATCAACTTGGTGGCAGTGAGTTTGCTTTTTATTTGAATGGCTAATGATTGTGAGCATTTCTTCATGTGTTTATTGACTGCCTGAATATCTTCTTTGGTGGATTGTCTTTTCATGTCCTTTGCCCATTTTTGAAATGCATTTTTTTTTTTTTTTTTTGATGCTGAAGTGTTGACATTTTCTGTAAGCTTTAGAGATAAGTCCTTTTTTGGACTTTGGATATGCCATTGTCAAATATTTTTTCCCAGTCTGGAGGTTTTCTTTTTACTCTTCTGGAGAAATCTTTTGATGCATGTGAAAATTTAAATTTTTGAAGGTCTCAGACATCTGATTTAACTTCTGCTGTTTGTACATTTTGGGTTATGCTTGATAGTCTATTTATGTCATAAATTAGGGCCCCTAAGTTTGCTCCTGTTTTATTTTTGATGAACTTTATAGTTTTGGGTTTTACATTTAGGTTTTTGATCCACCTTGAGTTCGTTTTTGTGTATGATGTGAGGTATGGATCTTGTTTCATTTTTCTGCAAATGGATATCTAGTTTTGCTAGCACTGTTTGTTAAGGGGAGCTCTGGTGGTGTAGTGCCTAAGGGATGTGACTGCTAACCAGAAGGCTGGCAGTTCAAACCCACCAGCCACTCCTTGGAAGGAAGGCTGGGCAATCTATTTCCGTGGTGATACTACCTCGGAAACCCAAGGAGGGGTCACTATGAGTAGGATCCAACTTGATGGCAGTGAGGTTTTTTTTTTTTTTTTTCTTGTTAAAGAGGCTGTTTCTTCCTCATTGAATGAATTGTGGCCCTTTGTTAAAGATCAGCTGACCATAGGTGGATGGATCTTTTTCTGAGTTTTCAGTTCAGTTCTGTTCCACTGGTCTATGTGTCTGTTGTACCAATCCCAGGCTGTTTTAACAACTGTGGCTTTATAGTAGGTTTTGAGATCAAGGAGTATGAGACCTGCTTTTGTTGTTCTTCAGTAGGGCTTTGCTTACTTAAGCTCTCTTTCCTTTCCATATAAAATTAGTGATTGGGTTTTCTGTGTCCTTAAAAAATGTTGATGGAATTTGGATTGGAATTGTGTTGAATATATATACTGTTTTGGGTGGTATTGACATTACAACGTTCAGTCTTCCTGTCCTTGAGTATGGCATATTCTTCTGTTTATGTAGGTCTCTTACAGTTTCTGTTATTAGTGTTTTATAATTTTCTTTGTATAGGTGTTTTGTGTCCCTAGTAAGATTTATTGCTAAGTATTTTATCTTCTTGATAGCTATTGAAAATGGTATTGTTTTCCTTATTTCCTTTTGAGACATGTCTTTGTTGATGTAGAGGAATCCAACTGATACTTGTGTGCTGATCTTGTACATTGCCACTTTGTTGAGTCTTTCAGTTCCAGTAGTTTTCTTGCTGAGTCTTTGCTTCTGTATGTATAGAATTATGTCATCTGCAAATAGAGATAGTTTTACTTCTTCTTTGCCAATTTAGATGTTTTTTATTTCTCTTTCTTGATTTATTGCCCTGGCTAGATCTTCCAATATAATATATAATAGAAGTGGTGATACAGGATGTCTTTGTCTGGTTCCTGTTAACAGGGGATGCTCTGAGTCTTTCTCTATTGAGAATAATGTTGGCTGTTGGTTTTGCACATACGCCTTTATTATATTGAGAAATTTCCCTTCTATTTCTATTTTTCTGAGAATTTTTATTAGGAATGGATGTTGGATTTTATCAAATGCCTTTTCTGCATCGATTGACATGATCATGTCTTTCTTTCCCTTTGTTGTTTTATTTATGTGTTTTTTCTAATGTTGACTTGTTCTTGCATACCTGGTATGAATCCCACTTGGTTATGGTGTATTATTTTTTTGATATAGTGTTGGATTCTATTAGCTAAGATTTTGTTGCCGGCGCATAACAACAACAACAACAACAAGATTTTGTTGAAGATTTCTGCATCTATATTCATAAGGAGTATTGGTCTGCAGTTTTCATTTTTAGTTGTGTCTTTGCCTAGTTTTGGTATCAGGATTATGTTTGTTTCATAGAATGATTTGGGAGTATGTCATCCTTTTCTTTGTTCTGGAACAGTTTGAGTAGGATAGATTTCACTTCTTTGAATGTGTTTGATAGCCATCTCTAGTGGCCCAGAAGTCATCTGGGCCAGGACTTTTTTTGTGGGGAATTTTTTTTTTTTATTGTGATTTGGGTGAAGATTTACAGAGCAAATTCACTTTCCATACAGCAGTTCACATATACTTTGTCTCATGTCATTGACCACAGTTTAC
>NW_006921913.1:1964636-1978836 GCF_000298275.1 Orycteropus afer afer
TTGAACTTCCAGCCTTCTGATTAGCAGTCAAATGCCTTAGGCACTATGCCATTTCGTCTAGATTTCAAATTTGTTGGTGTATAGTTCTTCATAGTATTGTTTTCTTTTGTTTTGGTTGGTTCTGTTGTGATGTCATCCCTTTCATTTATTATTTGTGTTATTTGCATCTTCTCTTTCTTAAGTTTACCAGTGATTTGTCAATTTTGTAGATCTTTTTGAAAACCAGCTTCTAGACTTGTTCGTTTTCATGTTTGTTTTTTTCTGCACTAATCTTTATTATTCCCTTTCTTCTAGAGACTGAAGGCTTCTTTTATTGCACTTTTCTAATTGTTGGAGTTGTTGGATTAAGGTGTTGATGTTGATTCTTCTTTTTTGTTGTGTGCATTAATTGCTATAAGTTGACCTATGTGTACTGCTTTCACTGTGTCCCAAAGGTTTTGGTGTGTTGTGTTTTCATTCTCGTTTGTTTCTAGGAATTTTTTAATTTCACACTTTATTTCTTCTTTCACCCAGTGGTTTTTGAGCAGTGTGTTTGTTATTCAGTTTCCAGTTTCCATGTATCTGATTTTTTTCCTCTGGTCTTTGTGTTGTTGATTTCTAATTTTATAGCACTGTGATCCAAGAAGAGGCTTTCTAGAATTTAAATGTTTTTAAATTTATTGAGGATTGATTTGTGTTCTAACATATAGTCTATTCTGGAGAGTGATCCATGTGCACTGCTAAAGAATGTACTTTTTTTTTTTGTTGAATGGAGTATTCTGTATATGTCTGTGAGGTCGAGTTGGTTGATTATGTTGTTGAGATCTTCTGTATGTTTGTTTAGTGTTTTTCTAGTTGTTTTGTCCTTCATTGAAAGTGGTATGTTAATGTCTCCTACTACTCTTAGTATCTATTTCTCCTTTCAATTCAGTTCACATTTGCTTTATGCATTTTTCATTGGGTGCATAGATACTTATTATGGTTATGTCTTCTTCATCTATTAACCCCTTTATCATCGTGTAATGTCCTTCTTTGTCTTTTATGATGGATTTTGCCTTGAAATCTATTTTATCAGAAATTAATATTGCCACTCCTGCTCTTTGTGGTTACCGTTAACTTGGTACATTTTTTTTCCATCTCTTTATTTTTAATTATTTTTTATCTTTTTGTCTAAAATAGTGAGTCTCTTGTAGGCAGCTTATTGATGGGTCTTGTTTACTCATCTATTCTGCCATTCTCTGTCTCTTGAGTGGTGCATTTGATCCATACATATTTAGTGTAATTAATGATAGATATGAATTTACTGGGGTCATTCTTCTGTGTTTTTTTTTTTTTTTTTATTTTTTTTATTGTGGTGCTGATGGTTTCCTTGTTCCAAATACTTTTGTATGCTGAGTTCATTTTGTTGCCAAGTTTTCTTTCCCTTTTCATTATTGTTGCTTTCATTATTATTTCTTCATTATTTTTGCTTTTGTTACTAACTCCTTGTGATTTTCTTCTTTCTTATTTTGGGTAGAAGGTTTTTTAATTCTCTTTATGGTTACCCTATTATAAATTCTTTTTTTTTTTTTTTTTAAATTTTTATTGTGATTTGGGTGAAAGTTTACAGAGCAAATTCACTGTCCATGCAGCAGCCCACATATACTTTGTCTCATGACATTGACTGCAATTTCCCACAATGCTCCCCTCCCACTTCCTTCCCAAAGTTACCTCTTCCCTATGTTCTTCCCTCCATGCACTCCTGCCCTCTGAGCTGTCTCTCTGTGCATACACAGACCTTCTATTCCCTCATGATTCATCTCTCCCAAGAAGTGTATCTACCTTATGTAAATGTTCAGCTCATATGCCTGTGCTTTGTGTGGCTGGAAGCCATAGAAGTGAGTTCAATTCCAGACCTGAAGGGCAGGTAGGGGCCATAGTCTCAGTGGTTCCATCAGGCTCTATCAGACCAGCAAAGCTGATTCCTTTTTTTTGTTTTTTAAATGATTTTGAGTTTTGTTCTACATTGTTCTCCCACTCTATCTAGGATCTCGCACAAGATCTCCCGAGGAGTGGTTGATAGTGGTAGCCAGGCACTGTCTAGTTCTCCTGGTCACTTAGTCATATAGGCTGAGGATCCATGTTGTACCAGTCACTTGGACTAGTTGTTTCCATGAATCTTTCGTTTTCTTCATTCTTCTTTGCTCTGGACAAGGAGAGACCCATCATTGCGTTCAGATGGCTGCTTGCAAGCTTTTAAGATCCCAGTTGCTACTCACCAAAGTAGCTTATGGAACAATGTTTTTGTGTAGCCTATAGTAAGTTTTTATCTTCCTAAGTTTGGAAGAGTTTGTTCTATATTGACATTTTCCTGACTTCCTCTGTATGTGGAGGTTTTATAATTATACGATTTATTTCCTATATTTGCTTTGTAGTTGGTATCATTTGTAGATTTATTCTTCTGGTTCTCTACTTTCTGTTTTGTAAGCTTATTTTAGATACGGGAATTCTTCCCCTGGGGTGGTTTCTGGATGGTGTTGTCACGTGTCTTAATCTTAGGTTGTTCTCTTCTATTGTTGGTTTTCTGTTGGAAGGATTTCTTTAGCATTTCTGGGTAGATCTGGTGGGATAGTACCTAAGGCATTTGACTGCTAACCAGGAGGCTAGTGATTCAAACTCATCAGCCACTCCTTGGAAGGAAGGTTGGGCAATCTACTTCCATAATGATACTGCCTCGGAAGCTCAAGGATGGGTTGCTGTGAGTCAGATCTGATGCAACAGCAATGAGTTTGGTTTCACTGGGTTGGTCTGGTTTTTACAAATTCTCTTAATTTCTGTTGGTCTGGAAATGCCCTAATTTCATCATCGTATTTGAAGGGACAGTTTTGCTGGATATATAATTCTTGATTGCCAGTTTTTTTCCTTCAAGATTTTGTATATGTCATTCCATTGCCTTCTTGCCGGCATGGTTTCTACTGAAAAATCAGAGCTTAATGTTTTGGTTGCCCTTTGTAAGTAATATCGTTTTTCTTGAGCTGCCCTCAAGATTCTCTCTTTGTCTTTGGTTTTGGAAAGTTTGATTATGATATATCTAGGTGACCTCCTCTTGGCATCTATCCTGTGTCCTGAGGAAGGAGGCTGCAGAGTTGTACCTCTTGTTTCAGTGTGAAAAAGGTCTCTTAGGCACCCAGCGGATGAGTTTCAGCTTCTGAATTAGGCCGCTAGAGATGCATGTACCCAGGGGTCAGGGTTAATGAGGGTGGGGCTTCTCTGTTCACTGAATCTTTGGCTGCAGAAAGAGTATTCACCTCTGTGTGTAGGGAAGGTATGTGTTGGTTAGATCAGGGAGTGTATTCCTCCCATCTTGATTCCCTGGTATGGGTTTGTCCCCCTTCTTGGTTCACATGGCCTTTTGTCCTGCTCTTGCCCAGATTCATTTGAGCAAGAGGTTGTCCTGAGTCTAGTTTCTTCAACCTCCCAAACACAGGCCTTTTGCTAGCCCGACCTGCTTTCTGTCAATGGTGAGTTGATTCCCTTTTCCACTTCCACTCTCTTTGTGGCTCTCTGTGCCCTTACAACTCTGACCTGATTCCCTGCACATTTTTATCCACCTCCTGCACATCTGTTGCTTACTTTGAAGTGCTCCTGATCTGTGTACACTGTCTCATTATCACTGTGTGGATTCCTTGAAGTTTTTTCTCCCCTCCTCTTTAGCATCTGTGTCTCTATTCAAGATGTTCCTCCTTTGAATGGTCCCAGTCTCTTCTCTTTCCCAGTCCCTAATCTTATTCTGTTTCTCTTTCCAGTCAGCACTCAGGCTAATTCTTTATATTCTCATTTGATGCTTAGAATTCCAGGATCATTATTTGTGTCTGTTTCACTCCGATTTCTGAATCTCGTTGTGGATGGAATTGCAGAAAGTGTTTGCAGGATGCCATTTTGTCTCTGCCTCCACTTAATTTCTCTTTACAGCTGCATAATACTGTATTGTGTATGTATACCACAATTTGCTAATTTTTTTTAATCTGTTGATGGATATTTCAGGTCTTTCCACCTTTTGGCTCTTGTGGAGGGTGCTGCAATGAATGTTGGTGTACAGGTTTCTCTTTTGAGTTCTTGCATTAACTTCTGAGTATATACTAGGATTGGTGAGGCATTCATTTGTTTATGTATTCATTTGGAGAGACTCCATAGGCTCTGGAGCCAGGTTGGCTGTAATGTTCACAGAAGCTGCTCACCAGGGCTCATTCATCCACGATGCTGCTGGGCGAGATCAAGCAGGCATCTTTTGGGTTCATTAGGCGAGTGCAGACTGTCTGGGCCACTCAGGGACCTCTTATACCTAGAATTGGGATTGCTGGGTCATGGTAAGTCTATGTTCAACTTTTTGAGGAACTGCCAAACTGTTTTCCAAAGTGGCTGTACCATTTTACATTTCCACCCGCAATAGATGAGTGTTCCTGTTTTTCTTTTTTGATTCGTTTATTTTATTTTCTGATATGTATGTCTTGTTTTAATTTTTAGTTACAATTGCTTTGTAATTTACATGCTATTTGCAAGTGTTATTTCCCCCAAATAACTGGAGATTTTCTAGTTATTTTTCTGTTACTGATTTCTGACTTAATTTTGAAGTATGATCATGCTTTGCCTTGATTTGAATTCTTTGATATGTATTGAAACTTGTTTTATGGCCCTGAATCTTGAAAATAATCTAAATGCAATTGACAAGGATGTGCATTCTGCTTTTATTGGTGAAGTGTTTTATAAAGGTTAATTTAGTCAGATTGGTTGATAGTGTTGATCAAATCTTCTATATCCTTACTTGTTTTCTGTCCAGTTGTTTTATCACTTATTAAGAGAGAATTTTTGAAATCTCTATTATTGTAATTATCTGTGTAGAATACTTCTCAGTTTTCCTCTAAAATCTAAAATCTAAAATGAAAGATGATTTGTCTTATTAATTAAGTCTCTCCAGTTTTTTTTACTAGTGTTAGCATAGTATATACTTCTAACCTATGTGTCTTTATAGTTTAAGTATGTTTTGTGTATTTTTAGACTGCTTATATTTAATGTGGGAGCTCTGGTAGCATAGTGGCTAAGGCACTTGACTGCTAACCAGAAGGCTGGCGGTTCAAACCCACCAGCCACTCCTCGGAAGGAAGATAGGGCAATCTATATCCGCAGTGATACTGCCTCGGAAACCCAAGGAGGGGTCGCTGTGAGTCAAGTCCGACTTGACGGCACATAACAACGTATTTAATGTGGATATTAATATAGTTAACTTAAGTCCATCATTTTGTTTATTTTCTATTTGTTTCTTCTGGTATTTGGTCCTCTTTTTTACTTTATCTAACTTCTTTTGGATTAAATAAATATTTGTTATACTTCCATTTTGTCTCCTTTTTTGACTTAACTAGCTACAACTGTTTTATTACTTTAGTGATTGGTCTAGGGTTTATAGTATGCTTGGGATATGGTATCATAGCTTACCCTTCAAGTGTTATTTTACCACTTCACATGTACGATAGTACATTTCCATTACTCCCTTCCTGGCCTTTGTTACACTGCTGTCACATATTTTTCTTATGTATATGCTACAAATACCACAATGTTTTCTTACTGCTCTTTTTTAAACAGTCACTTACCTTATAAGGAAATTTGACTAAGGAGAAAAACATTCTTGTATATTTGGGCAATCCTACTTCTGTAGTGATACTGCCTCAGAAACCCAAGGAGGGGTCGCTATGAGTTGGGGCCGACTCGACGGCACATAACAACAACAACAACATGTAGATACCATTTCCAGTGCTCTTCATTCCATTTTGTAGATTCATGTAGCCATTGTGTTTCCTCAGCCTGAATGACCTCTTTTAATATTTCTTTTTCTGTAGGTTTGTTGGTAATTAACTCTTTTTTTGAGTTTTGTATACCTGAACAAGTCTTGATTTCATCTTACATTTTCAAAGTATTTTAAAGATGTTGTTCCCCTGTCGTCTTGATTGCATTTTTTTTGAATGAGAAATTTGCTCTATCTAAAATTTTCTCTGTCACTAGTTTTGAGCCTTTTAAACATGACTGGCTTAAGAATTTTCTTCATGTTTCTTGTCCATTTAGCTTCTTTGGGGTATTTTTGGGTTTTAGCTAACTTCCATCAGATATGGAAAATTTTTGGCATTGTTTATGTTTTTTCTTGTCTCCCATTTCTGGATTCTAGTCACTCAAACTACACTTGAAGTTGTCTGACAGCTCACTGATGATTATTTCTTTAATGGAATTTTTTCATTCATTTTGGATATTTTTTGTTATTGTGTCCTCAAACTCATTCATTATTCTTCTATTTTGCAGTCCCATGCATTATATTTTTAGTCTCCAACATTGTGGTTTTCATCTCTAGAAGATATTTTTCTTTTTTTAAATATATCCCATGTCTCTTAAGTTGTTGAACAAGGGGAATATAGTTATAATAACTGTTTTAATGTCTTTGCTAATTCTAACATCTATAACAGTTTGCAGTTGATTTTGATTGATATTTTCTCATTCTGGCTTATATTTTCCTGCTTCTTTACATACTTTCTAATCTTTGATTGGATATTGGACATTGTGAATTTTATTTTGAGTGCTGGATATTTTTATATTCTTAAATATCTTATTTAGCTTTGTTTTGGGATATAGGTTACTTGGAAACAGTTTGTTTCTTTTGGTTCTTAGTTTTCAGGTTTGTTATTTTAAAAATGTTCAATTAGTAGTGCCTAAGGCATTTGACTGCAAACCAGAAGTCTAAGGCATTTGACTGCAAACCAGAAGTCTGGCGATTCAAACCCACCAGCCACTCCTTGGAAGGAAGGTTGGGCAATCTACTTCCATACTGATAGCGCCTTGGGAACCCAAGGTGGGGTCAGTCTGAGTCAGATCAGCTTTGATGGCAGTGGGTATTCTCCACTGCTGAGGCAAGACCTTTCTGAGAAGTTTACCTAATACTTAGTGAATATGAACTTTTTAGTTTGACTGTTGAAAACAGATAATGTTCTTGCCCTTGTATGAACACTGAGCATTGTTCCCTCTAATCATCTTAGTGGTTCTTTTCCTAGTTTTACATGGTTTCTTCATGTTCGTATGCTAATTACTATTCTGTCAACACCTGGGCACCCTCTGTGCATCTCTTTTCTTCTAGATATTGTGGCCTATCAACTTCAGCCACCCTGTTCTTCTCAGGATCTCAGCTCCATTTCCTCAACTCAGGGATTTTCCTAAGTTCTTCCTGCTCCATCCCCCACCCCCTGCCATGTTTTGGAAGCTCTCATAGCAACCCCTCTTTGGGTTACTGAGGCGGTATCTCTACAGAGTCGATTGCCCAATCTTCCTTCTGAGAAGTGGCTGGTGCGTTTGAACCACCATCCTTTTGGTTAGCAATCAAATGCCTTAGGTACTACGCCACCAGAGCTCCCTGTTAAGGCAGTAAGCTAGAATAATCATAGTGCTAACATGGTGTGTTTTTCATATCTCAGGGATCAGTATCCTTCATTGCTTGATATCCAGAGGACCAGTAGGTGCTCTCGTGGTGTAGTGCGTAACGTTCAAACCCACTAGCCACTCCTTGGGAGGAAGACTGGGCAATCTACTTCCATAGAGATAACGCCTCGAAAACTCAAGGAGGGGTCACTATGAGTCAGAACTGACTTGGTGGCAGTGAGTTAGATTTGGTTTTGGTTTAGAGAACCACTGTTTCATGTATTTTGACTTTTTTTTTTTTTTAATTGTCATTTGGGTGAAAGTTTACAGAGCAGATTCACTTTCCACACAGCAGTTCACATTCTCTTTGTCTCATGACATTGACTATAATTTATCCCAATGCAACAGCTCTCCTCCTACTTCGTCCTGATAGTACCTCTTCCCTGTGTCCGTCCCTCCATGCATTCCTGCTCCCTGAGCTGTCTCCCTGCGCATATACAGCCCTTATTTCTCTCATGATTGTTCTCTCCAAGGAGTGTATGTATGTCAGGTACATGTTCAACTCCTATGCCTGTCTTTCGTTTGGCTGGAAGCCACAGGTGTGGGTTCAATTCCAGAACTGAAGGGCAGCTGGGGCCATAGTCTCAGTGGTTCTTACCAGGCTCTATCAGACCAGCAAACCTGGTCCCACCTTTTTTTTTCCCAAATGATTTTGAGTTTTGTTCCACATTGCTCTCCCTCTCTATCCAGGATCTCCTACATAGATCCCCCTCCTAGTGGTTGACAGTGGTAGCCAGGCACCGTCTAGTTCTTCTGGTCTCATATCTCGTGTAGGCTGCGGATCTTGTGGTGTACCATTGACTGGTTGTTTTAAGACGGGAGTCCCTGTGACTTCATCTTGGTTGGTAGTGAAAGTCCAATATAGATTTTAAGACTTGATTATAGCTTAGAAAAGTATTTTAATTTGGTCCAAGGTATGTTAGTATGCTTTAGATTTTAGAGGACAGTTGAGAAGTATTCTACAAAATGAGTCTAGTATCAGGTGCATATTGAACATCTGTCGTACCTTCATACCTGATATAAATAAAATAATATACTACATAGTACTACTGTGGAGACCTAGTTGCACATTGGTTAAGTGTTCAGCTGCTAACTGAAAGGTTGGCAGTTCCAACCTACCAGCAACTCTGCAGGAGAAAAGACTTGGTGATCTGTTCCCATAAAGGTTATAGCCTAGTAACCCTATGGGACAGTTATACTCTGTCGCGTTGGATCACTGTAAGTCAGGATTATACAATACTGCTGTGATGAAACACAGAAATTTCTCTCCTTTTTCCAGATTTTGATTAAACGTAGCTCAAGAATTTTATCGTGTGACTAATGTGGTGTTTTTGTCAGTGGTTGTTCAGGTACCCCAGTACTTTCAACTCTTGTTCTGTTTAACATAATAAAGAAAGGGCCTGATTTATTACCATAAGAGATCCATACTTTTAGTGTTAAGTTGTTGAAAAGCATAGCCCCTTTTTGTTCTTTTGCCCATTAATCAAAAGCTAAGTAAAGAGCAGAGAAACAAATTGTTCAAAATGTGGTTTCATCTTCTAGAGATTAAAAGTATATATGGCATTTGGTTAAAAGTCTCTGTCACCTCTAAAATCAATATATTGACTACTATGACATTATCAGTTTGAAACATGGAAATAAATTTCATGGGAAACTTAGGCTTTGAATTCTTTGCAGAATCAATTTTTAACTCCCTTTGCAAAGTGGATTGTATGTACTTTACATTATTTCTATCAATAGAGGGGAGTTAGCAAATAAAAGTCTCAGAAAATACTGAAAAAAAAAAAAAAACCCACCTATATTAATAGTCTTCTGTTCTTTTTGGGAAGATAGTGAATGAAAAATTACATGAAGATTTTAATGCAGTTAGTCTAAGAAGCTGTTAACTTGCTCTTAGAGTAGTATCTAAAAATAAACCCTTTAAAAACTTTTCTGATTACAAAAAAGAAAACTTTATTGCCATTTAAAGTATTTTTACCAGGAAATTACATATGTAAGAAAACATTTATGATCTGTTTGAGGGATCCTTGATGTGAAAATTAAGAAAAGAAATTACTTTTAGGTCTTTGTCTGAAGCTATGTCAGTGGAAAAAATTGCTGCAATCAAAGCCAAAATTATGGCTAAGAAAAGATCTACTATCAAAACTGATCTAGATGATGATATAACTGCCCTTAAACAGAGGAGTTTTGTGGATGCTGAAGTAGATGTGACCCGAGATATTGTCAGCAGAGAGAGAGTGTGGAGGACACGAACAACTATCTTACAAAGCACAGGAAAGGTAATGAAAGTATTTTATTCATTTTAGCACGCATGTGTATAGTTAATCTGTGATAGGCTATAAAATTGTTTAAAATTTGCTATGAGGGGGAGATTTCATGTTTTACCTCTTTGAAAGCTTAGTAATATAGAGTTCTAAGTGGCTATATTTATTATTCCAGTAAAGCAGATGGTTATGAGCTGCTGAAAAAGTGTGATTGAAAACAAAAGCCCCTTTATGTACACATCATTTGGAAATGCAAAGAGTATAGCCCAATTTTCCTGTTCAGTTAAATTTTGCTTTGAACTACTGGACACTGGGAATATTGGTGACAAGCTCTGTGGTCATTAATATCATTAATCTCTCCCTTCTACCCCCCAAAATAGAGAATTTACAGAGATCAGTCTGCAAATATTTGAGTATGTATCATAATTCTGTTGTGTGGATGTAGCAAGATTTATTTGTTTCTTATTAATGGAAATTTTTTTCCTCTAGTATTGTAGGGTTTTTCTTCTTCTCTTCCTATCTACTTCCTCCTTTTCTCTTACCCTCTTCCTCCTCTTCTCTTTCTCTCCTTTTCTCCCTTTCTTCTCACTATTACAAGTAATGCAATAAAGAACATCCTTGTACATATACCTTTGTATGTGTATGACAAAAGGATTGTTTTCGGGAAGGAGAAATTATTGGTCAGAGAAGATATGTATTTTAAATTTTGGAAGATAAAAATGTGAAAGATACTGGATATTTAATATCTTAATGAATTTAACAACGTTACACTGATTGCTTTACATATTTTCCCCTTTCTTTCTCCACTCCTTCAATTTTATGTTTTTGTTAATTTCCCACTGATTACCAATGGTTAATAGTGATAATTTGGTAATAATACTTAAGTGTCTAAAATCAGTGATAAAATTGAGCTTTAACATTGTTGTAGGCAGACTAATGGTGGTTGAGAATTTAGGAGTTCTAGCCTTAAATTTATTATGACCTTCTAGTAGGAACAGAGCTACTACAAAGAGAGTATTGGAAGAAAAGTATTATTTTTTTTTCTTTCGTACTTTGACTTATTCTAAAAAGTATCTAAAGTAAAGATTAAGAATTATTCTCTAGAGTTGAGAATTATAAAGGAAACTGAGAACATGAACTGTTTCATTTCTGTATTTGCAATAAGGTTGATACTCATTTTCACTGCCAGATATGGCCAAAACTTGAATAATACTGGGATTCATAGTGCTACACCAATGTTCATTATGATTATTGAAAACTCACAATAAAGGAAGAAAACGTGATATGCCTTGCCTTATTTTAAAATAGACCAAACATTAAATATTTTCAGTGAACTCAGATGAACAAATTTCTTTGAGCTCTAGATGGCAGTATTGTATCATCATTTTAAAGTAAAAAACCAAAAAAGCAAACTCAATGTCTGTAGAGTCTATTCCAACTCATAGTGACCCCCAGCCAAAAGGGCAGGGATGCCACATGTTCAGACCTCCTCTGACCCCACAAGAGGAAGACAGAATCACCATCAGTAACCCTAGGCCTATTACTGCAAGGCCAGACGTGCTGCCGCCCTCCAGCTCTTTCACCAATCGTTTCTCCCAAAGCACCCACCACCTCTCTCCTGGGATCTATAATTCACTGCAGTGGCCACACAGAACTCAGAGATTATGGGTTTGTTAGGGAAGCACCAGGCTACAATTCAAGTTCAGGAAAAATGGTCAGACTCTTTCCCAGCCCACAGTCTCTCTCCTAACAGCCTCTCACAATCTCTCTTCCAACAGTGAGTGTCGCCCGGTGTCTCACTCAGCAATGTGTGTCTCTTGCATCTCTTTCAGCAGCACGTCTTCCTCAACCAACAGTCAGAGAGAGACGACTTCTGCCTCTAGGAGGCCTCCTTTTGAGCCTGGCAGAGTGGCCAAACTAACCAATCATAACATCAGAATTCTAAGCACCTGAGAGAGAGAGCAGGAACCTCCCAGAACATTGCTTTGTGTTATGCCCAACAAAAGTACCCCAGGTGGATAACTTTTACAATCAGGAGCTCCTCAGTTGCTCACAGCAAATTCCACCACAGAGTTTACAAAGACTTCTGGCTAGAAAAACCACACTAAGTAATTTATTACATCGTACCCCCGTTGGGTTTCCAAGGTGGTATCTCTGTGGAAGTAGATTGCCCAGTCTTCCTTCTGAGGAGTTGCTAGTGGGTTTGAACTACCATCCTTCAGGTTAGCAGTCAAATGCCTGAGGCACTACGCCATAAAGGCTAGTTCAGATTTAGTGTCGTGGCACCAGCGTAGCTTAGTTAATAATTTAAGAATTGTTTAGTAGCTAGATTTGCTTTTATGAGTATTAATATTTTTAAAAATAAAAAACAAGTGGATTGATAGTCTTTCAGTATGGTGTTTTCATCTGGTAAACTCAAGAAATACTCTTAGGTACTCACAGCACTAAAAAGCCCTAAGGTTAAGTCACCCCTTTATTATTATCAAGTTTAGAATTTTTGGATTTTCTGAGTTTCAGGATGAAAGATAGGTTCAATACTCCATAAAAAATACTATCTTATACCATTCAGATTATTGGAAGTACCTAGAATAAAGTAACCTGATCTTTTTAATTAACTAATAAAACTTTTAAAATCATACAAGTTAACATCTGGTTATTGTTGAAAATGATGAAAAGAGGTTAATAAAGGAAGGTAATAATCATTTCCTATCAATCTACCACCCCAAAATTCAGTTAATTAATTAATTCTTCTAGAATTCGTGTCTCTTAGTATGTTGTTATTTTTAAAATAGTGATAATTTGATTTTAATAATATATTTGCATTTTTCACTGTGGATACTTGTACTGATGGTAAGAAAGCAATGTTGGGAAAACTGCTAGCCCCTTGGCATGAATTAGGGCAGTAACATCAAATGTTGTTAGTAACCATTTTGATGTTTGCCACTTAATAATGTTCTGATGAGGTTCTAAAAATTAGTAATTTTGTTAAATCTCGACCCTTAATTTTTTGTCTTTTTAATATTTTATGATATGAAATGGCAAATTTGCATAAAGCACCTCTGTATAATACAATGTAATTGATGGTTGTCTCCACAAACAGCACTTACACCTTTGTCTGACTTGTGAGCTGAAGTAGCTATTTTTTCATGGAAAATTATTTTTTATTTGAATAACTGTTATTTGTACTTGGTTATTTGGTGGACTCCCCCTGCCCAGAAAAGGAAGTAAGCTTGTTGCTTCCAGGAAAGCATCTGCCAATAGTTGTTGCCAGTTAAAAATGTGAGCTTTCATGAGAAAATTAGAATTTTGGGAAGTTTCTTATCTGCCATTGAGACCTTAACAATCAATATTCCAATTCTTAAAAGATTCTTCTGATGAAATCCATGATAATATTGTTATTTATTATTAGTTGATGTTGAGTTGATTTTTGACTCATAGCAACTCCATGTGACTAGAGTAGAATTGTCTCATAGTGTTTCCTTGGTTATGATCTTTATGGAAGCAGATTGCCAGATCTTTCTGCCGTATAGCTGTGGGTGTGTTCTAACTGCCAACCTTTCAGTTAGCCTCTGAAGGCTTAACTTTTGTACCACCAGGACTCCTTTTGATGATATTAACAAATGTAATTTGTTTTTATTATGTAAGCAAATGTGTTAATATTTGGAAGATCTGCATAACTCAGTGATTCAAAATTTTCCAGATGATCAGTGCATAATATTATAAAATCATGCATGGGTAAAAAGATGTATTCAAAATATGAGAGAAACCGGTGAATTTTAGCGTACAAAATACAGAAAGTTTTATAGATATGATTTCTGTATTACATTAATCTTTAAGAAACTACCACTTAGTTTTGTTTTGGTATGTTATCTAAGGATAATATCCACAATTATCTGAAAAGCTATAATAATACTTCTACCTCAACTGTATACCTGTGAGGGTAGATTTTCTTCATATTCTTTGACTAAGACAAAATATCACAGCATATAGTGAATGTAAAAGCAGATATATGAATATAGCATCTTTTATTAAACTAGACATTCAAGAGATTTGCAACAAGAGATTAAATAGTATAATTCTTATTAATACTTTTTTCCTGTGTTTGGAAAATATGTCATTTATGTTTGCATGTATAGATTTTTTCTTTTTAATGAATTCTTAAGTCTTTTTAATTTCTAATGTGATAAATACTGGTAGATATAATCTATACAAACTTAATGCTCTCAATAATTTCTCAAAGTCTCAGAAATTTCTGAGTGTAAAGTGTTCCTGATACTTTCCCATGCTGCTTTAAAGAATAACAGGAACTAGATAATACTGTAACTGTGGCAAAAGTTATAGTTATATTTCAAGTTGCCTATTATTTTCTATTACCTCTTTATTTGTATAGGAGCTCTGGTAGCATAGTGGCTAAGGCACTTGACTGCTAACCAGAAGGCTGGCGGTTCAAACCCACCAGCCACTCCTCG
>NW_006921913.1:1978936-1982263 GCF_000298275.1 Orycteropus afer afer
GAAGGAAGGTTGGGCAATCCTACTTCTGTAGTGATACTGCCTCGGAAACCCAAGGAGGAGTCCAGGCACATAACAACAACAACAACAACATTTATTTGTATGGGAGCGCTGGTGGCATAGTGCCTGAGGCTCTTGACTACTAACCAGAAAGTTGGGCAGTCTACTTCCATAGAGATACTGCCTAGGATACACAAGGAGGGGTCGCTATGAGTCAGAGACAATTTGAGGGCACATAACAACAACAGCAACATCATTTATTTGAATAAATATTTACTTAATATCTCCAAGCCAGGCACTGACTAGGCACTGACTGGAGGAGATGCATTGGTCCTCTTCTTTAAGAGGTTATATTCTTTAGGAGGAGACAGAAAATTAAATAAAATTAAGTAAGCAGTAATTGTAATATATGCCATTATAGTGGTCACCCAGCAGGAATAGCTAACTTGTGCAAGAGTATAGGGGAAATGATGCCTAAAGAGTAAAAGGAGTGAAGTAGATGAAGGGGTTTGGTGGGAAAAGTAGTCTAAGCTGAGGGAACAGTATCCTTAATTGTTTAGAGAGAGAAATTATGCTGTATTTTAGGAACTTAAAGAAAATAAGTATGCCTGGAATTGAGAGTACTACCACAGTACTTTAGCCCTACTGATCACCTTTCTTTTTCAGTATGCTCAGCTCATTTGCATTTCATGACCTTTATGTCTTATATCCCTTCTTCCTGAAGCACTTTTTCCTTGGGTATTTGTGTAGCTTGTTATGGTTCTTTTTTCATTTCTCAGCTCACACATCACTTCCTTAGTAAGACCTTTCTGTGAAACTAGCCACCCTCTCTCCTACCTAGTTACTCTTCAGCACAGCTCTTATCTCACCCACCCTGTAATTGTTTATTTTTCTTTTTTGTCTCCCTTGTTAGAGTATAAGGGAGCTCTGGTGGCGTAGTGCCTAAGGCACTCGACTGCTAACCAGAAGGCTGGCGTTTTAAACACACCAGCCATTCCTTGGAAGGAAGGTTGGGTAATCTATTTCTGTAGTGATACCTCCTCAGAAACCCAAGGAGGGGTTGCTATGGGTTGGGTCCGACTAGACGGCAGAGTGTTTGGTTTGGTTTGGTTAGAATATAAAGTTCATGAAGGCAGGGATTCTGTTTCTCTTGGTCATCTTATATTGACTACCAGGTATGTTTGGCTTATGTTAGATACTTAACACATATTTCTTTAAATCTTAAGTGATTGACAGGCAGAATAAGAACCACCAAAGAAGTTGTTAGACAATGTCAGGGAAAATAGAGAGAGAGAATAGTATCTTAAGAGGCCAAGAATTTTTCATAAGGAAGGAGTAGTCAGAGTAGTAAGCTGTGTTGACTGTTGTTAAGATGGTTCATGCCAAACTTTTTATTAAGTTTATATGTAAATACTTTCCACCTTACAAATCTTTGAAATGTGCAAATTGATCCCTAATGGTATCTCAAAATTTTCAGCATCTCATGTACATTGTAGCAGTCTGAAATAGCACTGGAATTAAGTGTACCTAGAAGAGGATCTGGGAGCTCTTGTAGCATAGTGCCTAAGGCACTTGACTGCTAACCAGAAGGCTGGTGGTTCAAACCCACCAGCCACTTCTCCGAAGGAAGATGGGGCAATCTACTTCCGTAGTGATACTGTCTTCGGAAACCCAAGGAGGGGTCGCTATGAGTCGGGTCTGACTCACGGCACATAACAACAACAACAGAAGAGGATCTAGTAGTTGATAGCTTTCAGAATTAGGAGGGCTTTTGACAACAAAAAATGTTAAGTTTTTATTTTATTTAGATACTAACTTTATTTAAATGTTAACGTTATTCAGGGTTACATATTAGAATAGATACATTGAAAATGAATTTGTTCTGTAAACTTTTACCCAAATCACAATAAAAATTGAAAAGAAAAAAAAAAGGATATAGAAGTGAATAAATTTATAGACAATTATGTTAGGCTCTCAGGTGGTAGGTACAACAGTAAGCACTTGGCTGCTAACCACAGGGTGGGTGGTTTGAACTTACCCAGTAGCTGTGTGGGAGAAAGACTTGGCAATTTGCTCTCATAAAGATTACAGTCTGGAAAACACTGCAGGCCAGTTCTCCTCTGTCTCATGCGGTCTTTTTTAGTTGAAATTGACTCAACAGCACTGAACAGCAACAACAACATAGCTAATTATTCAGTTTAAGAAAATTAAAATAATAAGATTAGTAATACTAGGTTTGTGTTAATTGATATTTGGACTAATTTCCCAGTAGTAGTTATATATTTCTTTAGTTGGGATTTTATTTACATGTATAATAATAATAATAATAATAATACCTCATTTTGATATATGCCGTTGGCCATTAATTCTAACTTGTGATGAATTCATATTTATAGGAGGGAAGAATTGATAACAACAAAACTTAATTTCATCTTGTTTATTAAGTGACCTTACTGTCTATGTATAGTGTTAACAGTATAAATTAATTATTTTAAGTGCACTTAATCAACATTCATTTATATTTTAGAATTTTTCCAAGAATATTTTTGCAATTCTTCAGTCTGTGAAAGCCAGAGAAGAAGGACGTGCACCTGAACAGAGACCAGCTCCAAATGCAGCACCTGTGGTAAGAGTGTTTAACTGCTTCTTACATAAAAAATAATTTCAGTAAAAGTACCACTTATATTTCAATGTTACAATTTTTAAGATATGTTAAAAATTTTTTAGATCACTATGTCCTAGACTTTTTTCTATTTCAACGTACGAAAAATTTGAAAACTCTTCCACTATTAAAAGTTGCTTGTTTCAGCAGTTATTTAACTTGAGACATGTTGTTGTCAGGTGCTGCTGAATTGGTTCCCATGCATAGCAACCCTACAGACAACAGAATGAAACACTGCCTGGTCCTGAACCATCCTCACAGTCATTGCTACTTTTGAGCCCATTGTTGAGCCATTGTGTTGTTCTGTCCTTTTGATGGTCTTCCTCATTTTTGTTGACCTTTACTTTATGAAGTGTGATGTACTTCTCCAGTGACTGATCCTTCCTGATAACATGTCCAAAGTAAATAAGACAAAGTCTTGCCATCCTCTCTTTTAAGGAGCATTCTGGCTGTATTTCATCCAAGACAGATTTGTTTGTTCTTCTGGCAGTCCATGGTATATTCAGTATTCTTTGCCAGCACCATAATTCAAAGGCAGCAATTCTTTTTTTTTTTTTTATTTATTGTGATTTCGGTGAAGATTTAGAGAGTGAATTCACTTTCCATACAGCAGTTCACATATACTTTGTCTCATGTAATTGACCACAGTTTACAATGCAACAGCTCCC
>NW_006921913.1:1983971-2007181 GCF_000298275.1 Orycteropus afer afer
ATAATTCTTGGTTGAAAATTTTTCTCTTTCAGGGTTTTATATATACCATCCCATTGCCTTCTCGCTTGCATGGTTTCTGCTGAGAAATCAGAGCTTATGCTTACTGGCTGTAAAAGCAGCAATTCTTGTTTAGTCCTCCTTATTCATTGTCCAGTATTCACATGCATAGAAAGCTATTGAAAATATGATGGCTTGGGTCAAGTGTACTTCAGTCCTCAGAATTACATCTTTGCTTTTTAATAGTTTCAAGAAGTTTTTTGTAGCAGATTTACCTAATGCAGAATGTTGTTTAGTTCTAAAATGCTGCTTCCATGGGCATTGTGTATCCAAGTAAAATGAAATCCTTGACAATTTCAATCTTTTCTCCATTTATCATGATGTTGCTTATTGGTCTAGTTATGAGGATTTTTGTTTGTTTTATGTTGGAGCATAATTTATACTGAAGGTTGCAGTCTTTGATCTTCATTAGTAAGTGCTTCAAGTTATCTTCACTTTCACCAAGCAAGGTTGTGTCATCTGCATATAAACCAAAGCCCACTGCCTTTGAGTCGAACCTGACTCTTAGTGACCCCTCCTTAGGTTTCCGAGGCGGTATCACTACGGAAGTAGATTGCCAACCTTCCTTCTGAGGAGTAGCTGGTGGGTTTGAACCACCAACCTTCTGGTTAGCAGTCAAATGCCTTAGGCACTGTGCTACCAGAGCTCCTAGCAGGTTGTTAAAGACTCTTCCTTCAATCCCAGCTCCACATTTTTCTTCATATAGTCCAGCTTCTTGGCTTATTTGGTCAGCATACAGATTAAGTATAGTGAAAGGATACAACTCTGACAAACACCTTTCCTGACTTTAAACCATGCAGTATGCCCTTGTTCTGTTTGAGTAACAGCTTTTGTATCACTTGTCTATGTACAAGTTCCTCAAGACTACAATTAGGTATTCTGGAATTCCCATTTTTCACAGTGTTACCCATAATTTCTTATGAGTCACAGAGTTGAATGCTCTTGCATAGTCAAGAAAGCAGAACATCTTTCTGGTATTCTTTGCTTTCAGTCAAGATCCATCTGATATCAACATTTGATATCCATTGTTCCATATCTTCTTCTGATTCTGGCTTGCATTTCTAGCAGTTTCATGTTGATGTACTGCTGCAATTGTTTTTAAATTATCTTCAGCAAAACTTTACTTGTGTGTGATATTAATGATATTGTTAGAAAATTTCTTTGCTCTTTTGTATCATCTTTCTTTGGAATGGGCACAGATATGGATCTCTTCTAGTCAGTTGGCCATGTAGCTTTCTTCCACATTTCTTGGTTTAGATGAGTGAGCACTTCCAGCATCGCATATGTTCATTGAAACATCTCATTTGGTACTCTGTCAATTCTTGGAGCTTTGTTTTTCATCAATGCCTTTAGTGCATCTTGGACTCTCCTTTATTACCATTTGTTTCTTGATCATAATGCTGTCTCCTGAAATGGTTGAACATTTACCCCTTCTTTTTGGAACTGTGATTGTGTATTCCTTTTACTTTTGATGCTTCATGGGTCATAAAATATTTTGCCCATAGAATCCTTCAATACTGCCACTTGAGGCTTGAATTTCTTTTTCAGTTCTTGTAGCTTGAGAGCTGCTGAGTGTGTTCTTCCCTTTTGGTTTCTAACTCTAGCTCTTTGTACATCTTAGTATACTTTTTCTTCTTGAGCCATCCTTTGAAATCTTCTTTTCAGCTCTTTTACTTTATCATTTTTCTTTTTTGTTTAGTTACTCTGTGTTTAAGAACTAGTTTCAAAGTCTCTTCTGACAGCTATTTTGTTTTTTTCCTTTTTCTCCTATCTTTTTAATGACCTTTTGCTTTCTTCATATATGATGTTGTTGATGTCATTCCAGTACTTGTCTGGTCATCAGCATTCAATGCATCAAATGTATTCTAGAAGATGGTTTGTAAATTCAGGCTGGGATATACTGGAGGTGTACTTCGGCTTTCATGGACTTGTTTTAATTTTCTTCAGTTTCATCTTGAACTTGTGTATGAGCAATTTATTATTTATTTTGCAGTTGACCCCTGGCCTTTTTCTGACTGATGATACTGAGTTTCTCCATCATCTCTTTCCATAGATGTAGTTGATTTGGTTCTTGAAGACATATCTAGGTGAAAATCTGACAGGTTACTTAAGAAAATCCCTGTGAGTAATTATTTTAAAGTACACATAGTCTACTGTTTTAATCTGTGTTCTTTAGGTGAGCAAAAACAGTGAAGCATATATAGATACATAGAGTTTTACTTCAAGGAAAAAGTTTACCCAGTTTTGGGTGCTGGCAAGTTATATTTGTGGGTCAGGCAACAGGCTGAAGACCACTGCTGGCTCACTTGGTTGTAGGGACTGACGATTCCAAAATCTGTAAGTCTTGCAGCAGGCTGAAGACTTCTTTAGGATTATGCTGCAAGAACTGGAAATCAGGTGATAAAAAGAGTGTAAGGGTTGAGTGTAAGCAAGAACAAGCTTTCCCAGCATACTCTTTATATATTGGAGGCAGGCCAGAGCCCCTAGGAAACTCCTCTTTCATCTGATTGCCTGTTCAGATCAGGTGACAAATTGGAAGACAGTTACATAGTGTCTGCCAAATCACTGAGAATCATAGCTTAGCCAAGTTGACATAATAGCAACCGTAGTCTACCCGTTCTCACCTTGGGAACCTGTGCACCTTTTCCTAAACCATGCATAATCTCTCAGTCGAGGCAACTGTAAAGTCATACACTGTAGCCTAACATGATATAACTAACATGCAAAATATCAAACATAAACTAATCACTTTTACATTTTATATTTTATAATAATTAATGGGAGAGGGGAAGGAAGAAAACAGAAATACTTGCTATATGTGAATACACACAAACATAATAAAACAAAGAAGAAATACTCATCAGTTACAGTCCTTGTTTCTGCAAACCTTGGCGTAGCTGATGTTTAGAACTGCCTTTTTCCACCACCTGCTTCTTATTCTCTTTGCCCTCTGCAAGCAACTCAGCTGGTTTTGGTTCTTTAATGTCATAGTTATGTAATGCTGTTGTTATAAGAGAAAGACCACATGTAGGTGGCTTTAACAAACAAAATTTATTCTCTCATAATTTAACAGCCTAGACTTCTGAATCGAGAGTGCCAGCTCTAGAAGAAAGCTTTCTCTTTCTGTTGGCTCTGGGGGAAAATTCTTGTTTCTTTTCAGCATGTGTCTTGGTTCATGTATATTTTCCCTCATCTTTGCTTACTTACTTGGTTACTTGCTCAATTTCCTCTTTTTTATGTTAAAAAAAGATTAAGACATAACCTACATTAACACTGCCACATTAACACAACAAAGACAACCCATACCTAAATGGGATTTTAACTGCAGGTACAGGGACTAGGACTTATAACACATTTTTTTGGGGACACAGTTCAATCCGTAACACCTGCTCACTGGTGCTTATGAGAATCACTGACCATTATTATAAATATAAGTCCCTGTTACCTTCCAGTTTGGGACTGTTTTTGAAATCGTTGTTATCTGTGGCATCTCAGTGCATGTATCATGCTTCTTCTGCTCACCAGTCATTTCATTGTACTTTAAAGTAAGCTACTTTGAAGGTTGATTGCCTCATTCTTTGAGGTGCCACTTAGGGACCCCAAAGTAAATTTCATACATGACATTATAAAAAAAACAAACCACCAAACCCACTGCTGTTGAGTCAATCCCAGCTCATAGTGAGCCCTCCTTTGGTTTCCAAGGTGGTATTTCTACGGAAGTAGATTGCCTATTCTTCCTTTCCAGGAGTGGCTGGTAGGTGTGAACTGCCAGCCTTCTGGTTAGCAGTCAAATGCCTTAGGCGTTATGCCACGAGAGCTCCCATATGACATATAGCCCATATTTAAACTAAAGCATACCATCCAATTTTCTTGGTAATCTTTCATCTATTTTCATGATTCTGCAAAGGACAAAATATACAAATAACATTGTTTCTGTATTACATAGGTATTTAAAAAGTATATTTAAGTTTGAAAGAGTACTACTGCAGTCTTTGTGATACCTAATGGTTTTATTTAAACATAAAACTCATTGTTAATTAACCTTTAAATTAGTGGCATTTTGCTAATATTTAAATAAATACTTCTGCTTGCTTCACACCAAGTATTTAAGTGCTTACAGTTTGTCAGGCTGAGATTTTGAGATACAAGAGTGAAAAAAATATACACTTCTGCCCTCTTAGAGCTTATAGGCCAGTGGGGATGGAGATGACAGATAAAGGTAATAGGACAAGTATTAGAATGGTAAATCACAGGGTGCTTTTAATTATGAATTGATCGATCTTTTGAATAGCAGTTGGTAGGAAATGTAAATAAAATCTTAAAAGTGTTTAACCATTGTTTTTTGTGAATATGAATATTCTTTCCGTGTGTTTCCATAATTGTTAGAATACTTGAAAATTTTTATATTTGGTTCTTGACTATAGTAGTATTTATCTAGTGATCCTCTAGTATCTTTTATTTGAAATACCACTTCGAGTGGAATTCTGTTGTGAGGTGTTAACAAAATTAAGAGTATTTCAGCCGTCATGAAGACCGTGAATTTCTCAAAAACAGTTTTGGAAATATTCTTTAAATATGTTGTTTTAGAGTATTTCATAAGTTTTGGATAAAGGTTTTGCCAGTTAAATTATGCATCATTACATTGGCCAGAATATTCTTTAAATATGCTTTTTTAGATTATTACAGACTGAGTTTTAGACAAAGGATTTCTGAATTAAGTTATGTATCCTTAGATTAGCAGCTCTAAGTATTTAAACTAAATATCATCTTTATTACTTTGTTATTTTCCATTTGCAATGGGTCTGTCATCATAATTGTATTATTTATTTAATTTAAACATTAACAGTTTCCTGGTTAAATCAGTTAAAACAAAACCTGCTGTCATCAAATCGTTCTGACTCAGTAGTGACCATATAGGACAGAGTAGAACTGCCCCATAGGGTTTCCAAGGCTGTAAATCTTCATGGAAACGGTCTGCCTCATTTTTCTCCTGTACAGTGGCTGGTGAGTTCAGACCATGGCGTTTTTTGGTTAGCAGCTGAGTGTTTTAACCACTGTGCTATCAGAACTCCTTCAGATCAGTTTAAAACACTCTAAAATGTCAGCACAGTAAGCTTTGGGGTTTTTGTTTTGATACATTTATTAATATCGGAGGTGTAGGATATTTTCATTTCACCCATTGAGCTTATGTTTTACTATTTTTAAAATTTTACTTATTTTTATTGTTGTTGAGAATATACACAACAAAACATATACCAATTCAGCAGTTTCTACATGTGCAATTCAGTGACATTGATTATATTCTTTGAGTTGTGCAACCATTCTCATCCTTCTGTGAGATTTTCCTCTTTTGTTAAAATCAGCTCACTGTTCTTTAAGGTTCCATTCCCTGGAGAAGGATATCATGCTTGGTAAGGTGGAGGGTTGACACACGAAGGGAAGGCCCTCAAAGAGATGGGTTGACACACAGTGGCTGTAGCGATGGGCTCAAGTGTAGCGAGGATCACGGAGCTGGTGTGGGACTGGGTGGTGTTTCATTCTACTATGCACAGGGTTGGTATGAGTTGGAGATGACTCAAAGGCACCTAACAACAAATCTGATCTTTTGAATAACTGTTGTCAGTTTATACTATACAGATAGTTGTGTATTATTTTTTAAAGTGTCCATCTTTGTGACTCAAACAAGTTGAAAATTGTTTTTTGCAAAAAAAATCTGCATAACATTGCAAAGTCATTCTTAGAAGGGAAAAAGTTTTTGTTCTAAAGAAACTTAAATAACCAGAATAAAATTTGTAAGCACATCCATTTTATTCCTGCAGTTTCTACATATTTTACTCTTTATCTTTGTATAAGTGAAGAACAACTGGGAGTTGTTTTTCATTGTCTCTGGTAAGATATTCATTTTCTAGAAATAAACAAAATGTTTTGAAAATAAGCATGAAGTAACTAGTGGTCTCTTCCCTGTTCTTTGTCTTTATTGGCTGTAGGTAGAAACAAGCTTAGAAAAGAGAGACCTCTACCATCATCTTTATTATGAATATTAATTAAGTAAAATTTAAAAGTAATATCATGTAACTCATACTTTATTTTTCTAGGATCCCACATTGCGCACCAAACAGCCTATCCCAGCTGCCTATAACAGATATGACCAGGAAAGATTTAAAGGAAAAGAAGGTAAGTTGTTTATTTTTTTTATTTTGCTGATTGTGGCTGCAGGAAGCTTTTTATTTTTTATTTTTTAAAATAGCCTTATGGTTAAGAGAAGGGGTTGGCAAACTAAGGTCTGTAGTCCAAATCTGCCTTAGTGTGTGTTTTTAATAAATGAAGTTTCATTGGAACACAATCATGATCATTAATTTACGTTTTGTCCATGACTGTGTTAGTCATATGATAGAAGAGTTGTTGCTACAGAGACTGTATGGACTGCACAGCATAAAATACTTAGTGTCCAGCCCTTTACAAAACAAGTTTGGTAATTCTTGCTTAATAACATGGATACTGAACTCAGATTGCCTATATCACACTTTTTGTATGAACTCTGGCAAGTTATTTTAATTATACTCTTTCTGTTTCTTCATATATATACTTTTAATGCTGTTAGCAGTAGGAACTACCTCTTAATGTTATTGTGGAGATTAAACTAGTTAATAAACATAAAGTCATTAGAATAGTACTTGGTATATAATAACTGTTTGCTGTTAATAATAGTTGTATTTTTGAAAAGTATATTTTTAAGTGGAGATTCTGTATATCAAGTCATATTTTCTAAATTGTAAAGGTATAAATTGAGAACTTAGAAAGCATTGATTTGTAGCATTGATGTGAGGACTGATTTTGCAAAGCCTACATGATATACATATAATGCAATAGTGAACCATTTCTACATTAGTAAGCTGGTTGATGTGGTGAGACTATTGTAAGCTTAATTTCTTCTTGAGATTTTCATTCATCTTGACTTGATTCATGGAGAAAATGAGAACAGCTACAAGCAAATAGGATTATTTTCTGCATAATCTGAAATCTCCATTTAATTTTCTTTAAAGGACGTGTTCCCTTGATGCAGTGAATTTTGTGTTTTGATTTCATTTACTGAGTAAAGGAATATACCAGTTATGGCCCTAGAAAGACATAGTTGTCCATTCTTTTATTCATTGCAGAGTTTTTCTTATAAAAAGAACTATTTAAAGCAGGGTTTGGCAGACTGTAGCTCACAGACCAAATCTAGCCCTCTGTGAGCTGAATTAGGTTGTACCTATCTGTTTATGTATATTTATGCTGCTCTTGCCCTACAACTGTAGACTTCAGTAGTTGCGATAGAGACCGTAGGGCCTTCACTGTGCAAAATATTTAATATATGTATGTCCCACAGAGAAACATCTGTCCTAGAACCCCAATCACTATTTACAACTTTGCTTTTCTATAAAATGAAAACATACACCTTATGATTATACTTTTGGATTGCAATTTTTTTATTAAAAAAAAAAAATAAAACTATGATGCTATTTATAACATCATATATCATGATATTGATGCTATACCATACTATAATTGAGTATTAGGAGTTAATAATTTGGTGGTTATAAAATTATTCAGTCTAATTTTTGATATTCTCAACCAGCAATACTATACTTGAACATATTGCAGAGACAGCCTTAAGCAGATTCTACACAATAGGCTTATTGATATATGTATTGAATATATTTGTGAGACTAGTATCATTTTAAAGTTTTTATCTTCATCAGTGTATTACTTTATAACTTTTCTTTATAGAAACTGAAGGCTTCAAAATTGACACTATGGGTACCTACCATGGTATGACACTGAAATCTGTAACGGTGAGTTGACGTTGACTATAGAGATTCTTTTGTCCTTGGCAGTTTATGTGAATAGCAGATGTTAAAAAAAAATCTTTGTTTTCTAGTACAAGAATACCTCAGAGATACTGTGGGGTTGGTTACAGGCCTCTACAATAGAGTATATCACAATAAAACGAGTTACACAAGTTTTTTGGTTTTGTAGTGCATATGAGTTATATTTTCACTATTGTAGTGTCTTAAGTGTGAATTAGTATTATTAAAAAGTTTGAAATATTGTGAGAATTACCAAAATGTGAAATAGAGACAAGAAACAAGTACCTGCTATTGGAAGAAATGCCACTGATAGACTTACTCAATGCAGGATTGGCACATACCTTCAAGTTGTTAAACAAACAAAAAACCCAGTATCTGTGAAGTACAGTAAAGTGAATCACAATATAGCAAGGTGTGCCTATGCTTTAATGACCAGTTGTGCTAATTTGTGGTAGAGTGTCCTTTTTTTTTTTTAACTGAATTGAGTGTTTTTAAACAAATGCTGTTTTGACTAACTTAGAAGTAGGGCAGATGCTTAACTGATTAGACTATGTAATGCCTGCAAGGAGTTACAGGGTATAGTTTGGAAGAGTCTTTTGCCATTATCTTATGTTCTTTAAATTCTAATGTCTTACAGTCTTTTTTTAAAAAACAAAACAAATTGCAGTGTTTGATGTATGCTTACAGAGTATATGTACTTGATGGAATTGAATGCTTGGGTGTCCACAAATAGAAGCCATTGGTTCATTTTTAGAAAACTCTCTTTTTTATTTTTAACCTCCAAAAGATGGCTATTTCTAGATGTTATGACCAGGCCATATTTCACACTTTTAATTTTTATTGTGTCAATGATAGGACTTGGGAGTGTAGAGCAGAAAATATATTAACCTTATATGGCACATATAAATTATAGAGCATTATACCTTTTCTACTTTAAATACTATGTTTATGTTTTAATTAGAATACCTTAGAATGCTAATGTCAAATTGACTTGTTTTTGTGGATCATCATATTTTTAAGGATTTAGTATAATAGAAACATTTATGAATTTGCTGTGATTTCTCAGAATTAGGATACATTTTTACATCTGTTGGAATTTATTGTGCTTTACTCACTTATTTTCAGAAGCAGGTAGGAAATGTAGAAAATCTGATGATAAAAGTTGCGTTCATTTTCTTTTTCTGCCCTTCACATAGGGATAGGATATTAGATATTTTGTTCATATGTTTGTTTTAAAATTATGATCAGATTTGTTTTTGTAATATTGAAATTGTATATAATATCAACAGCATACTGCTTATTGAGTACTGTGTCTCAGACTCTGTTCTTGCTACTGGGACTATAGCTATGAATAAGACAGTTGGGGCTTCTTTAGAGAGAGTGTCCAGAGAGGCTTCTCTGAGAAGATGACAGTTAAACAGAGACCTGGAGGGGGAGCATTCCATGCAGGGCAGAGACAAGGAATAAGACTGGGGCCCACTAGAGGACCAGCAAGAAAGCCAGTGCCCTCAGAGCCTACTAAGTGAAGGGAAATGTGGTAAGAGATTAGATACCCCTCATATGATCTGGATTGGTTCTTCTTGATGTCAAAATACAATTTGTAACTATAAAATTTAGCTTAAATTCTTACATGATTCAGTTATTGACATTTTCTTTGAGATAGAAGTTAACCTACCAATTATTCCCCAAGTTATTTATAGTGGCACTGGAGTTGTTACCTTTAAGTAGTCATCAAGTAAGTTTGTTGTTTTCATTTTTGTCTCATATCCATAGTTCTGAAATGCCATGAAATTGATTTCATTATCTGAGCTTTCAGCAAATAGTAATATCAGTGGTAGCTTTTACTGTGGTGCCTTTTATAAAAAACAGTTTTTCTCAAAGCCAAAGACAATTTCTTAATTTCACTTGAATAGTATGAGAATGACATGGTTTTATTTCCTCATCAGAGGAAATATTATTTCTAAATAATTTATTATTTATTTAGATTTATTTCTAAATAGATTTAAAAGAGAGGCAAATTTAAACTAATTAATCTATGATTTGAAAGAAATAATCATAAAAAGACATATTACATAGGAATGTAGCAGAAAGACAAATGTCAAAGTTGTTAGTAGTTTTGTTGTTTTAATACCCAGTTTGAACCTCTGTGCTGCTTTAGACTGAATTCATGCAGCCATTTTTAGGAGACTATATAAATTTGAAGTTGAAAGTTCTAAAGTTTCTCAAATGTTTCTTTTTAGTTGAATTTCAAATTTATGTTTTCAGTTTAACATTTTTTCCTCTTCTAATTTGGAATTATTTGTGAGTTTCACCAACTTTCCACTTTTTTCTGTAATTAAGAAAGTTTCTCCTTTGTAATATCTATACCGCTGCACAAAGCTGTTAGTAATGTGTATTAAAAGGCTTTGCTGCACAGATGTTAATTCCTTTCTAATGTTAGATAATTTTTTTTTTTTTTCTACCCTTGTTCTTTGGGATTTGGATATGCCTAGTTGAAGTTAGGGTCAGTCTTCATCAAGATTGATCTGCATATCTTTCAAGTTCCAGATGTTGGACTTAAACACAGGAGTAAATTAATAATAAGGTCACTTACGCAGATGGATAGAAAATTTTTTCCCCCTATATGGTTACAGAAGAAGCTCTGGTGGCGTGGTGGATAAGGCATTTATTTGGCTGCTAACCAGAAGGTCAGCAATTCAAACTCACCAGCCACTCTGTGGAAGGAAGATGGGACAATCTACTTCTGAAAAGATTTGCACCCCCCAAAGGGGGTTGCTATGAGTCGAATTGACTCGATGGCTATGAGTTTGGTTTTGTTTATGTGGGTTACAGAGTAGGAGTTTGGATTTTGGTATTAGTATTTCATAAAAATCATAAGTTACTTAAGTTTATTATAGAAACAAAGGCCCATTCAAGATGTTTTAGGTAGGTGGTGTGTTTTAGTAGTAATGATTTGGTAATATTCTGTAATAATCATAATTTGTTGAAACTAATTATAGGAATAGATGAACAGGTATCTTTAAAGTTACAAGACTGTATCATTTTTGGTTAACTTGATTTAAGCCAGGACATTTGTCTTAACATAAAGTTTCTAGAGGTAGAATCCATGAAAATACAGCTAGAGAACTTTTCGGAGTTGGAAACTTTTTGTTGAAATGCATTACTTGAGTTCTGTATGTTTAAGAAACACTAGATTAAACAGATTTTGTGGTATAGGAATCACCTGTTTTTAATATATAAATATCTGAATAGTAAGAAAATAGTATGCATTGCTTCCCAAGTGTATTTTACCCCCAGAGTTTGGTCCTCCTTTCCCTACTGTTGGGAATATTCCTGGAAACAGCTAGTGTGGGATAGAATCAGTTTAAGAAAAGCTATTTTAGATGTATAGGTTGAGAGTACAAATCATTCTGTGAGGGGAACACCAGAATATATCTTCATGGATTCCTTTTGTGAAAGGATCTATCTTATATTAGGAAAGTAGTATTTGACAATACTTTTCATCTTATAGTAGATAAGAGGAGATGATGGAGACTTAACTTTGCTGTAAAGTAGCAGCAAGGAACCTGTCTGTAGGTCCACTGGAGAGGGAATAAGAAGAAAAAAATCACAGTTCACCCTTAAAATATTTGTAAGGATTTGGTAATTGCATTGATGGGAAAACCACTTCATTTTAATATCTCAGTCTTCATGTGCTTCATGTAGAAGAAGCATGATTACTTTGTTAATTTCATTTTGAAAAAGTATTTTATACCCTGAAATTGAACAACAGGAAGCTTTCCTTTAAGATTTTCATTTGAATCAACTCTAATAGAGTAGTTCTTATGACAAGTCTTGGGGAACTATTTTCCTGATAGTAAATAAACTTAGGTGGGTTTTAATATCTCTGTTAGAAACAGAATAATGTCACCATCAGCTTTCACTCAGGAGGATCCATAATCTCAGTCTTGCCACCAAGTTTTAGTCTTAAAAGCAGGAACATATACATTTGTAATGTCTTTTCCCACCTCCCCAACCCCCTGCACTTTATAACCTTTTTTCATTCACATTTGGTTGGTCTTTAATTAATTTGGTTGCTCACCTCTCTATTGTAAATGTTACGGGAGTACTGTAGTAGCAATAGCTGGATAAATGAACAAGGAAAACCAAAGAAGAATTGCTGCTTTTGAATTGTGGTGTTGGCAAAGAGTACTGAATATACCGTGGACTGCCAGAAAAATGAACAAATCTGTCTTGGAAGAAGTATATAGCCAGAATACTCCTTACAAGGGAGGTAACTTAAGTGTAGTTGGGATATGTTATTAGGAGAGTCCATTCCTTAGAGAAGGACATCTTGCTTGGGTAAAGGGTCAGTGAAAGAGAAGGCCCTCAATGAGACTGATTGACATAGTGGTTGCAACAATGGAATAAAACATAGCAATGATTGTGAGCATGGCACAGGACCAGGCAGTGTTTTCTTTCTGTTGTGCATAGGGTTGCTATGAGTTGGAACTGACTTGATGATACCTAACAACAACAGCATAGTGGCAGTATTGTTCTGTAATTGGGTCTGTGGCCCAGGACATCAGAGGATGGGGATAGTTGCTTAAGGCTTTCTTACTTAGGGCCCTTGTTTTCTTCCTTTCTTTCTTTTCTTCCTTCAGTAAATATTTGTTGAATGTTACTATGTGCCATGCACTGTGATGACATTATGGTCTAGTAGAGGAGAGAAACATTAAATCAGTCACTCAAATGTAAAATAGTGATTGTGGCAAGTGAATAGAGGAGAGGTACAGTGTGGGAGTCTACAATTGGAGGATTTGTTGCAGGGGTCAGAATACTTTGTTGTAGTCTTAATACTTAGGTAAGATCTGAAATTTGAGTAGTAGTTAACGTGGTGATGCCAGGGAGGCACATTTTAAGAACATTGAAAAAATAGTGGGAATAAAAGCCTTGTGGTGGGAAGCATAGAAGTAGAAAGACTTGAAAGACTATTTGGTTTTGTATAAATTTTAAGGACTAAGGATGCCTGTAGGAAAGTTCCTTCTTTCCAGACTTTGATATAGCCTGTTACTAAGTGGCAGTACATTGACATATGTCCTTTTTTTTTTTTTTTAAGCACACTTCTGATGTCAGTCATTGTGCCAATCTAAATGTGGCTCCAGATACGTTTCTGTAGGCATCCATTGCAATTTAAAATTTTGTTTTAATTACCAACATTAAAAAAATAAGATATGTCATATGAACAGTCTGGATATCTAGCTTCTTTTCTAAAAGTAATCTGGCATGATTGGGTGCTGGGTCCACAGTGTCAAATAGCATTGCCACATTGATTTGAATAGTGGCTACCTTCTTTAGATAGGTTTCCACAATCTTCACTATTCTGTATTCTTTTATCTAGCCCTTTTCACTTATTTATGCTGTCTTGTTAGATGCTATGTATGGACCTTTGAGTTTGGAATCTTTGATCTAAATAATAAAGTAAGTGCCAGCTTTTTAAATAGAAGTTAATTTGTTGGAAGTATAACAAATTACAGATTTTGATGTCATTCCTGGCTTTGAATCCATTGTGACACTGAAGAAGTTGAGAAGGTTACTTAATTTTCTTATAATCAGTGGTCTAGTTTTTATTTTGAGTGGAGAAAATAGAATTTATATCATAGTATTGTTAAGGATTAAAAGTGACACTGTATAAAATGGCTTAGCACAAAGGGATTCCACAATGACAGCTGCTTTTATTATGAATTTATGACTTTATGCATAATCTGATTTTGGCTTATGTGAAAATATAGGCAACTAGAAGTTATGTCCATATATCTACAAGGAAGAACTGTTAATACTATTATTCAAATTTGTACACCAACTGCACATGCCAAAGATGAAGAAATTGAAGATCTCTATGAACTACTTCAATCTGAAATTGATCAAATATGCACTCAAGGTGTGTGATACTTGGAGCTGTGTGTCAACTTGGCTGGACCCCAGTTCTGTGTGGTTGTTCCCATGATGGGATCGGATGACTGTGTTCTGAGTGGCCAGTCTGCCCAAGGGGAGTTTCTCTAGGGGTGTGGCCTGCTTCCAGGATATCCAGGGACATCCTGGGAAGAGAGACATTCTTTGAGGGATTGGAACCCTGGTGTGTGGACTACAAACTTCCGTGAGTGAGCAGCCCACCGCTTGGCCTGGAGATCTTGGATTCGTCTTTCGTTGTTGTCAACAACCAGTGTACTGCCTGCCAGCCTTGAATTTCTCAGCCCCCTGCACTTGCGGAAGCTAAGGCTGCTGCCAGCCCGTTTCCTCCAGGGACCTTGGACTTGCCGGCTTCTATACGTTTGTGAGCCATTTTCCTAAGATAAATTTCTCTCTCTCTCTCTCTCTCTCTCTCTCTGTATGCTTTGCTAGTTTTTGTGTTTCTCTAGAGAACACAATCTAACACAAGGTGCATTGATAGCTCTCACCAGGTGTCCTCATGACAGTGACATTGTCTTTAAACCCTGTGGCAATCCTTGCTTCACTGCCATGAAACCCAGGGAAGACCGGATTGGCTGGAAGACCTGTCCAACTACTTCCTTAATATCATCCAACTTTTGGACAGTTATCCCAAAATTACTTTATCCTGGGAGCAGACAATGTGGGCTCCACGTGGATGCAGCAGATCTGCATGTGGGCTCCAAGTGGATGCAGCAGATCTGCATGTCCCTCTGTGGGAAGGCAATGGTACTGATGGGTAAGAACATCATGATGCACAAGGCTATCTGAGAGCATCTGGAAAATATCCTGGCTCTGTAGAAACTGTTGCCTCACATCCAGAGGAATGTAGGGTTTGTGTTCACCCAGGAAGACCATACTGATACCAGGAACACGCTGCTGGCCAACAAGGTACTAGTTGTCATGTTGCCCATGTGAGTTTACTGTGTGTTGGTCCAGAGCACTGGTCTGGGTACTGAGACAATCTCCTTCCAGTCTCTCAGCATCTAAGCTCTCCGTAGGCAGCATTGAAAATCCTGAGTGATGTGCAGCGAATTAAGACTGGAGACAAAGTGGGAGCCAGTGAAGCCACCCTGGTGAGCATGCCGAACATCTCGCCTTCTCCTTCTGGCTGATTATCCAGCAGGTGTTTGATAGCAACAGCATCTCCAACACCAAAGTGCTGGACTTCACAGAGGAAACTGTCTTCCTGCTTCCTGCAGGGTGTATGTGGTTTTGCCAGCATTTATCTGCAGATCGGTTACCCAGCTGTTATATCAGTATCCCATTCTATTATCAGTGGATGCAAGCTGGTCCTGTCTTTGTGGAGACTAATTTCACTTTCCAACTGACTGCAAGGTCAAGCCCTTGTTGGCTGATCCATCTACGTTTGTGGCTGCTGCCTCTGTGTTCACCACCACTACCACTGCTGTTGCCCCTGCTGCTGCTGCTTTGGCCCTGGTCAAGGTTGAAGCAAAGGAAGAGTTGGAGGAGTTGGACAAAGATAAGGGATTTGGTCTTTTCAGCTAGTCACCAAAAAGCACCTTGGCCAGCTTTATTTGTGAAACAAAGAAATAAATACTTCTCTCTGTCTCTCCTTTTTTTGTTGTTCTCAATTAAAAAAAGATACTTTGATCATTACTGGTGATTGGAATGTGAAAGTTAGAAATGAAGAAAGATCATTATTTGGAAAATAATGGCCTTGGTAATAGGAATGATGCTAGAGATTGTATGATAGAATTTTGTAAGACCAATGATTTATTTATCAGAAGTGTGTGTGTGTGTGTGTGTGTGTGTATAAAACACTAATGATGTCTATACACGTAGACCTTGTCAGGTGGACTGCAAAGGAATCAAATTAGACTACATCTGTACAAAGAGATAATAGAGAAGCTCAGTATTATCAGTTGAGACAAAGCCAGGGACCAACTGTAGAGCAGACCATGAAGTGCTCATATGCAAGTTCAAGTTAAAGGTGAAAGAAATCTAAGCAACCCAAGAGAGCCAAGGAACTGCCTTGAATATATTCTGCTTGAATTTAAAGACCATCTCAAGAATAGATTTGATGCACTGAACACTAATGATCAAAGATCAGAATAGTTGTGGGATGACTTCAAGGACATGATACATGAAGAAAGTAAAAAGGTCATTAACAAAAACGTAAGAAAGAAAAGACCAAAATGGATGTTTGAAGACACTCTGAAACTTGCTCTTGAGCACAGAGTAGCTAAAACAGGACAAATGATGACATAAAAGAGCCGAACAGAAGATTGCAAAGGGCGACTCAGAAAAACAAGATAAAGTTTTATAATAAAATGTACCAAGACTGGAGTTAGGCAACCCAAACTGAGCAACACTATTGGCATTTCCCAAACTGAAAGAACTGAAGAGAAAAAACATGCCTTGAGTCACAGTATTGAAGGATTTTATAGGACAAAGATTGAATGAAGTAGAAAGCATCAGAACATAGAAGGAATACCCCGATCACAGTATCAAAAAGGATTGGTTGATGTTCATCCATTTCAGGAGTTAGCATTTGATCAAGAACTGTTGGTACTAAAGGAGGAAGTCTAAACTGCACTGAAGGCATTAGTGAAAACCAAGACTCCAGGAATTGATGGAGTACCAATTGAGATGCTTCAACAAACATGCAACTGTCAAGTAATTTGGAAGACAGATACTTGGCCAGTTGATTGGGTGAAATCCATATTTGTGCCCATTCCAGAGAAAGATGATCAAAGAGAGTGTGCAAATTATTGAGAAATATCATTAATAGTACATGCTAGCAAAATTTTACTGACGATAATTTAAGAACAGCTGCAGCCATACATCTATACGAAAATGCCAGAAATTTAAGTCAGATTCAAAAGAGAATTTGGTATTGGAATGAATATTGTTGCCAGTGCCATATGGATTATGATGGAAAGCAGAGAACATCACAGAGATGTTTACCTGTATCTTATTGTACACGTAGTCATTCAACTGTGAGTCTTAACAAATTATAGATAACATTGTGAAGCATGGGAATTCTAGAACACTTAATTGTGCTTATGTGCAACCTGTACATGGATCAAGAATCAGTCATTTGAACAAACCAAGGGGATACTGTGTGGCTTAGAATCAAGAAAGGTATGTTTGTCAAGGTTGTATCCTTCACCATACTTACTCAGTCTGTGTGCTGAGTGGATAATCTGAAAAGCTGAACTGTATGAAGGACAGGACATCAAGATTGGAGGAAGACTGATTAACAGAATGACACCACCTTGCTTGCTGAAAGTGAAAATGACTTGAAGCACTTACTGATGAAGGCCAAAGACTGCAGCCTTCAATATGAATTACACTTGAACATAAAACAAAGAGCTTTCTATTATGGTTTCTAGGTTTGTTTGTTGCAGCAGATTAGACATCAGTTTTCTCAACCGAAAAATGATGTTAGAATTAACTTACTTTGGGATTTTTTTTCAGTTTAAATGTGTACTGGCATACCTTGTTTAGCGTTGTCCCTTTGGGTGCTGTTTGTTTGTAGCATTGAATTCATTATTGAAAATATATTAAACATACATGCTGAGTATTACACTTAATTTTTAATTTAATTGTCTGGTATTTAGAATGAATACTATCATTTAGATGGATGGCTATTAATCTTACAGTGATGCCTTCTTTGTGGTGAGATGTATTAGAATCTGATTTTACTTTAACATTTTATGAGCATATTCTGCATTTTGATGCTAAAGTACTTGAAGCAAAATAAATTATAGCATCAGAACATATTAATAAGTGTCAGAATAGTTTAATGCATATAAAGTAAAAGTTGTTTTTATAATGTTACTTTTTAGTTTATGTATGTTAGTTTATGTATGTTATGGATGTATTGAAAATCCATTGAACACTGTATAGTACTTTTGGTTGAAGCCTATACAGTTAAACTCCATTAATTTAGTTTTAATTTCATTTAAAAATAATTATTGGCTTATCCAAAACATATTAAGAGATTTTAATAAAATCAGTTTCATACCCATTAAAATTAATCTATCAATGTCTTTGTAGTTAATGACACATTTACAAAACGAGATCTTAAGTGTTATTTTTGATAGAACAAACTAACTGGTTGTTGGCACATGTCAGTAATAATCCGGAAACTGTTGTATAATATTTAAAAATAATACAATACTACCTTGTCTTAAATTGTTTTTTAATATTAATCATTATAAGAAGAGGAAAAAAATAGTAGAAACCAGTTTGGAAATACGAAGTATTTTATTAACATGATAAACACTTATACTATGAAATTCAGTTTGAAAAGATACTACTCTTAATTGTATTTCTGTATGTAGTACTTTAATTATATGTGATTTTTTTTTTTTTTTACACAGTAAACAATTTCAGTTTTATTTTAGTATTATTTCTTGGACGTAGTAGAAAAGAACTTTTTATTCCAGTTCCTACTTACTTTTATTGTATAACTTTAATCCATTATGTTTTAACAAAATTAATATCAGCACTAAAAACATTTCACCACTTTTAAATTATGACTACTACTTGGTGTATTTTTACACTGCTGCTTTTGTTTAGTGTAGACACCCTTTTATTTATTCATTTTTTCCTTAATATTTTGAAGAACAAAAATTGACTTTAATATTCTCTTTATTTCTTGACACATAATTTGAATTAATTCATTCATATGAGAAAAAAGAAAACAATGTTAATGTGCTGTTTTGGAGTGTTCAAATATTTCCTTAGTGGGTTTCTCATTTGCTGTTTTTGGCTGAGCTTTAGCTTGCTGTATCAATTTGTCCAGCTTCATATCTTAATTAAAATCCTCAATGAATTTTCAGTCTTTCACATAAATCTTGCATTCAAATTTTATGTTATTAGTTGTCTTAGTGTTTGCTGGATTGTCTAGTTAGTTCAACCCTTATCCCCCACCCCTCTTCCCAGCCAAACACCATTTGAGCTTTAATTCTAAGTTTTGATTTCTTTTCCAGGTCTTTTTCTTGATGGATGTTTCTTTTAGTGTTGTTCTTCTTGTCTTTCCTGCTTCTCATGTTCCTCTGTGAGTGATTGTTCCCACGTTTATTTTAAATATTTCTTTTTAAACACTTACTTGCTTCTGGTCTTGACAAATCTTACTTTTTAGAAACTGAGTGCTTATTTGAAATTTCACAATTGTGATTTACTATGATTAGTTGAAGAAATTTCTTTTCGAAATTCTTAGGAATTAAAACTTAAGATTTTAATTTTTGTTTTAATTGGAGACAGAAAATCATACCAAACGCCTCAGGTAATTGTCTTACTGTTGAACTTTGTATATGTTGTATTTTATAGTCTCACTGAAAAAGCATTTGTTTTTTATATTTAGATTTTTACAACACTATATTAGCTCAAATATAGAATTATTTTTACATCACCCCAATTTAATAGTTTTATAAATTAACAATTTGAATCAGAAAGAATTATTTCGGTTTTACATTGTCATCTACAGATTGTGAATTCTGGATATTCAATCCTGTAATAATTCACCTTAGAAATTTGATTTTTTTAGATAAAGGCTTCAGTCTTCCTGTATTGTCTATTTGTTTTTTCTATCTTCTTTGTGTTTCCATAAACATTTTGGAATTCCTTAATATGTTTTAATAGATCAAATTTGAGAGCTAAAACTAAGTGGTTCTTTCATCTTTCTGAAGTAATTGAATCTTAACTTACACTTTTAGTTTTTAGTTTTTTTTTTAAATAAACAACAGAAAAGCCCCAGCATTCAGATTTGATTGATTACAATATTTTAACAATTTATCTTAAAAGGCTATAAAGTATTTTATAGCATACTTAAGAATTGTTGACTTTTAACATCAGTAGAGCTACATAATAATAATTAAATATATTATATATATGTTTATAATAAAAAAATTAGTATACAGATTAAATGTAATAGATAGAATTAACCTAATACCTCCTAATAAATTAATAATTTTTTGAATACCTGTGATACAGATATCAATTTTTCCTACTCTTTTTGACTCTATTAGTAGTTTCAAAGAATTTATGTAATTTCTTTTTTTTAAAGCTAAAAGTCATGGCATCATAAATTCTACAAAAACATGCTTCCTGTCGCACACTGGTGGTATTACGTTTATATTTTATATTGAAATGCATCTGTAGGTCATTGAAGGCTAATCCTTAGTCATAAAATCTAGTTCTAAGTGTCTGAAGAAATTTTACCACCATCCTTACCTTGTAACAGAGCAAAGGATAAATAACTGCTGATTGATGAGCAACAGTGCAGAAGTTACTTGGAAAAGATTACCTGGTTATATCCCAAGTTGTAGGGAGTTCTGGTAGCATAGTGCCCAAGGCACTTGACTGCTAACCAGAAGGCTGGCGGTTCAAACCCATCATCCACTCCTCGGAAGGAAGATGGGGCAATCTACTTTCGTAGTGATGATGCCTCAGAAACCCAAGGAGGGGTTGCTCTGAGTCGGGTCCATCTCGACGACACATAACAACAACAACAACAACAACAATCCCAAGTTGTCTCATAAGGTGATATTGCCATAGTAATTTGCCATGGCCCAGAGAAAGGCTGAGAAACTGAGTAATATTAGTGTATTATAAGAGATTGATTCATTTTAGTCAAGCTTATGAGAGAAGCACTTGAGATCAAATGCTGATTTATTAATTTATAGTGAGCAGTTGTAGTTGCCAAGGGTATTGGACATTCATATTCACTGCAACGATACATACATGTTCTCCATGTACAGAAGCTACATGGGATATCACAGTATAATATTCTACAATGAGCATGTATTAAATGATATCCTTCAAGTATTCAGAGGTATTTGCGTAAGATGGTTGGCCTGATACCTTCATCTCTTCTTTAAAGAAAGACTTGTTGCAAGGCCTAGGGCACTTTTCTCTTTGGGCACTGCTTACATAGCCTTTGTCATCATTTGCTGTTATGACTTCTGTGTTCCTTATTGTTGTGTCAAACTGATCCTCTCCAGATGGGTATAATACATTAGTTCTTTAGATGTCTAGATTGCTAATTCATTTTTAGGACTAACGTCTCATTTTGCTCCTTTTGATTTGTTAAAAAGTGTTGCTGAGAGAGCTAGCTCTTGAATTTAAAAATTATAACAAAGATAGTAAAAAGATCGGGTTTTACACTAGAGAAGGTAGGTAGGTATTGATAGAATGATCTTGCTTAAAGTCTATACTGTAGGCCTAGAAGTAGTCCATTTAGTTTCCTTGATTTGGAAGTGGAGCCAGGGGTAAAGATTGCCTATTGGACTCTGGAAGTCACTCATTTTCACCTTTCACTTATTCTCTCAGGTTAGTAATAAGCAAATTAGTGAGATTAGTTAAATTCAGCCTCCCTATTAATTCAATAATTTCAGTGATACAAATACATTACAATTTAAGTCTTCTCTTAACATTCTGTAAAAATTCTTTAAAAATTAGAATGCAGCCAGAATGACTACAAAAAAGAATAGAATTAATGTATAAATGTAGTATGAATACTATACGGAAGACTTTATACATAGTTAGATATGTAATCGTTATCTTCAGAGGAACATTTTACATAGCTTGTGGATGACAGTTTTAAAAATGCCACCCTGGTATATTTGTTTGGAAGATAATATACATTTTTTTTATAATTGTAAAATATGAAAGATATTTTTGATAACAATAATTGATGAGTTGTATTTTTTCCTCTGATTTTAGTTCGTATTTTACTCAGTTGGTTATACTTCTTATATCAAATTCAGTTAGTGAAATTGTTGGAACCATTCTCAGTAACAGGAAAAGAAGAACATAGTTTCATACACACATATACACACATGCCCCCCCCACTTCCCCCTACCACCTCACTCAACACATGCATAAGTACTACTGATAAATATGCAGTTGAGGTCTCTTGGTTCATTTAAGTGTATTTGGTTACAATGAAAAACCTGCTATTTATTTAGTCTTTTATTTCCTTATTGTGGTAATTAAGGTTGTGTGTCAGCTTCTCTGTGCCATGGTTTTGAGTGGCTTGGCAGCTGGATGTTGTTATTCCCTATGATGAAATTGTGTAGTCAAGTCAACTACATAGTAGAATCTGCTATGAGACCTTAAGCATTGGAAGGGGAGCTGTCTTTGGGTATGGCCTGTTTCCAGGATATGTGGAAAAACTTTGAGAAAGGTCTGTAGCTTCTTGGCACATTTTGGATTCTGCACTTAGCTGAGTCTTCATCTCCAGTTGCTGGCCTTGAAGCAGTGTCCTCCCATGTTCTCTGCCAATCTTGGGATTATCCCTGGACTTGAACCAGTGGCCTGCCGTGTGCCTGCTGATTTTGGGATTATGCCATTTTACCTTCCAACCTTGGGTTTATCAGCTTCAGCAGCCAGCAGCTGCCTGAGTTAGGAGATGCCTCTAGCTCCAGTGGGCCTGGAACAAGAGGCAGAGCTGAAGCTCAAGGTCAAGGGACCTTCACTTAACCACTAGAACTGGCACACTGAATTAGGATGTGTAGCCTCTTAAACTGTAAAAGAGTAAATTCCTGTTTGTTAAAGCCATCCACTTGTGGAATTTCTGTTATAACAGCACTAGAGAACTAAGATGCTTATCCTGTATTGATTCCTGGTGTTTACCCTTAAAAATAAGTCATTTTTAGTATACATTTTGTAAATAAGTGTTCTGCCTTATAACTCTTATATTGATTCTTTAATAAAGAATTGTCAAATTGTAGTAAGCACTAATTTCCAAAGCTGTTTAGATTTTGATAATAGTAGTTGAAGGAAGTTCTTCTCACTAAGGAAAGTTTCAGTCTTGGCTTTGAGATTTAAAAAAAAAAAAAAAAATCATAAACTTTACCACTGTCACTGCTGATTGAACTTCTATATGGTAAGTCAAGTCATGATTAGCTCTGAAAAAATTCGTGCAACTCACTGATAATTAATCCATGAGAATGAATTAAGTTCATTGCTGACATTAATGGTTCAATAGCACATATAGGCAGGAAGGAGGGAAAGCCAGGGACAACAAAGTGGCAGGATCTAGGTAAGGGGAGAGCGGAGAGATTTCCAACAGCTAAGGGAGACAAACTTGTCTGTCAGTTTGTCATACTGTGGTGGCTGGAGTGTTGATGTGAGGCTTGAGGCTATGTTGAAACTGGTGTTTCAAATGCCAGCAGGGTTGCACACGGTGCACAGGTTTCAACGCTGCTTACAAACTGAGACAGACTAGGAAGAAGGAAGAGGCCATCCACTTCTCAAAAAAATGGCCTGTGACATGTGAGTTAAACATTTACCTCAAGTAGACACACGCCCTGGAGAGAACAATCATGGGAGAAGGAAGGGCTGCTTATGCACAGGGAG